>NC_142012.1:94413591-94668591 GCF_049901735.1 Notechis scutatus | reverse complement strand
AAGCTATTTAATATAACATTATATTAAATATATTGAAAATATATATGTGAAGAATGACTTTTGCTTTCTTGCACAAACAGACTCCCCCTGATACCTCCAGCTCAAAGTGCTAGAGCCCACTGTAACTACATAACCAAAAAGGCGTTAAGAGTTGTTAACCTAATCTTACATTGCTTTTTCTCTGGTAATATTACACTAATAATAGAGCATACAAAACATTTGCTAGACCAATACTCAAATACAGCTCATCAGTCTGGAACCCACATTACATATCTGACATTAACACAGTTGAGGAAGTCCAGAAATATTTCACAAGAAGAGTTACCCACTCCTCTACTTGTTGCAGAATACCTTATGCCACCAGACTTGAAATTCTAGATCTAGAAAACCTAGAACTACACCGCCTTTGGTCCGATCTAAGTATAGTATATAAAATCATACATTGCAATGTCCTACCTGTCAATGAATACTTCAGCTTCAACCATAACAGCACAAGAGCAAACAACAGATACAAACTCAAGGTTAATCGCACCAAACTTGATTGCAGGAAATACGACTTCAGCAAAAGAGTGGTCAATGTCTGGAATACACTACCTGACTCTGTGGTTTCTTCCCCAAACCCCCAAAACTTTAACCTTAGACTGTCTACTATTGTCCTCACCCCTTTCCTAAGAGGTCTGTAGGAGGCGTGCATAAGCGCACCAACGTGCCTACCGTCCCTGTCCTATTGTTTCTTTTATTTTTTATTTTTCTTATAAGTATCCATGTATTCATAACTATGTTTTTTACTTATACCTATTATCTTGTAAGCAATTGACAAAAATAGATAAAAAAATAAAAAATAAACCTTTCTTGGATATGAGTGATCTTGCCACAGTATAACCTCTGCGGTAAAATACTGAACACCCCTGATATAAATATGCCCTTGAAGAAAACCAAGAAAACTAAGATATCTGTCAAGAATGCAAATATTTGGAACATCTTTAAAAGCTTACATAATACTAGGCCTTAGGTGATTGCATTGTCTATCAATATATTGCTGGTCAAACATCAAGATTTAATTATGTCATATAAGCCTGCAAATGTTCCCACTTGAAAGTATATCTCTCTCAAGATATATCTATGCAAACATTAAGATCTGTGGTATAGCTAGACAGGTAGACAGGTAGACAGATAGATAGATGTTAGACAGAAAATAGATAATCACTAAAAATATTGAATTAATCATGACAGCTGATTAGACAAGTAGATTAGTATCTATTGATGTTTTCCTAAGAAGTATTTAATGATCTATATTGAGTTACCAAATGGAAATTGCTTACATAGTACAACTGATTATTTGCATGTTTTAATTTTTGACAAACTGAAACTATTACTTCTTTGGTATCAGATATCTCACGTGTTCATGATCAAAACTTTTTTTAACATGTTCTTGACATCTCAGATTCTCAGTTTGACCTTATTCTCTAAAAGCAGAAATATACTATAATTCTTATGAATTACATTTTCTAATTAGGAATGTACTGTATATAGATTTACCAAACTTAATGCGAGTACTATTTAGGGATGTGATTCAGAACTTGCCATAATCAGTGAAGTTTGTTGAACAATGTACAACTTCAACTGTATGGCCATAGTCATCTCAAGTACATCTTATTTCAACAATAACAAAGCCACTATACAGTTGTTATGGTTTTTAAGAACATTTATTTTGTCTAAATTATGAATTATATTTATTCCAGGGGTAGCATTTCTAGATACCCCTGAAATATATTCTGTATTATTGAAATAAAGTTACACTCTTGATTTTGCTAGATTAAAATAGTAAGACTCCAGTTTGTTAAATTGATAGTTTATTTCAATTGTAGCTATTTTAAAAATGACCAACTGTTTCAAAGAAGCAATACTTTGCAATCAAACACAAAGAACAGAAAATTAACTACTTTGCAAGACTAGGGTGACTGATTGCTGCTACTGCTGTTTTTAACAGAGGCATAGTCTTATAACTTAAGAAGTATTCATAAGGGATTTAAGGAGACTGCTGAAACAGACCAATGCTCATCATACCCAATATTTTGTTTCACAACATGGCCAACTACTTGCCTCACCAGCCAGAAATGAAGACATGGTAATTATTTGTTTGCAGTTGATATTCTTAAATATTCTTAAATATCAAATGCATCAACTGCTATTCTGTCCCCAACCCAGAAATAAAATTAAGTATTTATGAATAATGGTACAGTGCTTGATACACTTGCCCTTTGAATTTATCCAAATCCTCTTTAAAGCCATCCAAATTATGCACCTCTTATGCAATGAATTCCACAAGTCAATTAACCAACTGATGAGTTGAAAAGAACTTTTTTTCCAATAAAGGAGAATATTTGTAGCTCAGGGTTGAAATGCGGGATCTTTGGTGCTCTCTGAACTTGCTTGTTTTCTTGCAAACGTTTCATTACCCTAACTAGGTAACATAATCAATGCTAGTAAGGTGCGCTGTTTGCTGTCAGTTTATATTCTGGTGTCTTGCCTGTCTGTGTGGGTTGGTGTGGTCTTAAAGATTCTTTGGTTGGGCTGTTTACTGATGGCTCTTTGGCCCTTTCTTGAATGGGGCATTGCTTGCTTGATTATTGGTCTGAAGTTAACCTTGGATTTAATCTATGCTGATCTGGGTGCTGGTTAATAGTTGAGAGGTGCTTGAATCTTTTTGTTCTCTTTTGGCCTGGTTGATTGTCTCTTTTGCATGGTCTATAGATGTTGTGCCTATTGATGGCTGATTTGTCAGAGTGCCCTTGTCAGAGGCTTCTAGAAATTCTCTGGCATTTTTGGACTTGGCCTGGTCTAGGATTGTAACATTTTCCCAATTGAAACTATGGTTAAATCTGTCTATATCAGGGGATCAAACTGGCGGCGAGCGGACTGGATGTGTCATGTGCAGGCCACACCCACACCAGCTCCGCAAAGGGGAAAAATATCACAAAACGTCATATGACAGCAACATGACGCCGCGAGTTTGACACCCTTGGTCTACATGCTGTGAAATTAAAGAATATTTGTCATGTCTTCTGACTGCCAGTTGGTGTTCAAGGATGTGTTCTGCCAGTCTTCTGCCTATTTGTCCTACATAGTGGTTGCTGCAATTCTTACATTGAAGGTTGGATATGACTCCTATTTTTTTTTTCCTGGGGTTGCTGGGTCTTTATTTTCTTCTTGCCTGTTTATTCCTTTCAAATAAGCATCACTGGATATTGGACATTAATACAATTGAGCGAGTCCAGAAGTATTTCACAAGAAGAGTACTTACACTCCTCTGCTCGCAACAAAATACCCTACATCACCAGACTTGAAATTTTTGGGCGTGGACAATCTTGAACTATGCCGCTTACGGTTGGACTTAAGCGTAGTACACAAAATTATCTGCTACAATGTCCTACCAGTCAATGACTACTTCAGCTTCAACCACAACAATACAAGAGCACATAAAAGATACAAACTCAATGTTAACAACTCCAAACTTGATTGCAGAAAGTACGACTTCATCAACAGAGTGGTCAATGCCTGGAATATACTACCTGACTCTGTTGTTACATCCTCAAACCCCCACTCCTTTAACCTCAAACTATCCACTCTTGCCTCCCGACCCTGTCCTATTGTCCCCATTTATTCGTACCTATTTCCTGTATTCTTACTCATGTTTATACTTATACCTATTATCTTGTAAGGGATTGACAAATCAAATAAATAAATAAATAAAATATATTTCCTCACAGCATGCTTGATTTTATGTATCTTGATTATGACCCCTCCCAGTTGTTTTTGTTCTAATCTGAAAAATGAAAAGGCTGTAGTCTTTTTCTTGTAAAAATATGCTTATGAGACCTCTTTTCATTTTAGTTCCTCTCTTCAGCATTTTCTTCAGCTGTTTCAAATTTAAGCATGCATTGATTTTGTACGCTGCCATATCTAGCTTTATGATATCAAACAGTAAATTTTGGGTGTGGATAGGCTAAATTTGTACAAAAGTGTTTCATTTCTCATTTCATATACGTCACCCTTTCATTTTTCATTTTTAAAACAACTGATGTCGCCTTTACTATTTTTTAGTTTTCTAGCAGTAAGCTTTATTTGAGGCATGTTAAATATTCTTGCTAGGAAATCAGCAATTTCACATTTGACTTTAAACAGCACTTTAAAAACTTTTAAGAGTTGGAGATTATCATCAGGATGTGGTAGTTTCTCACTCTAATCTCAGAAGTCTGGCACACTGAGCAAGGCTGGTTCCTTTCAAAACAGGAAAGGGAAAACAAACACATTTGTTGTCAATTTATGCCTTTCAATTTCCTTCCACCTGGGTAAAAACTGGTAGAATCTGTTAAGTCTCAGAGTGGCCCAGATCAATCCTGGCAGCATTTTAAAGTTGAATCAATGACAATAATATACACTTCTTTAGATATTTTAAAAAGTGTAAAAAACAGGTGGAAGTAATCTAAAAGACACAAGTCGTTAAGCATCACATGACCACAATGAAATCACTTCAATGTAGTCAATTAAGCAACACATCACATGCCTGCAACTTGCAATTTTACCACTGGCGTCTTCAGGGACTCTGCTTGTTAGAAGCTGATTGTTAACTGGAGAAATGGTGATCATATGGCCATGAGATATAGCGACAGTCATAAATGCCTACTAGTTGGAAAGCACCCAAATCACAATCATGTGATTAGGAGAATTCTGCAATTATCACATATTGAAGGTTTATTTGGAAACTTATTTTTTCAACACAAATTGTAGTTTCAGTTGCTCAATAGGACATTAAGGGCAAATAACCTGTCTATTTTTCACTTTGTCTTTTACAACCTCAGTCTAAATCTTGGATTCAAAAATGTTACCCGGTGTATTGATGCAGTCAAAGGCAGAAACACTATTCTTACCTTCCTAGATTCTGCTGAATTCTTTTTATGGTTTCCCTTTTTATGAATGCAATACTTACCCTGGAACATTTGTGACACTTGCTTAAGTACAATAGAGCCAGAAACTCGCTCCAAATAGAAATCAATGTAACATTTACAACAGGTTCCTACAGATATCTTTCAAATAAATTTGATACTTAATACAGATTTGTTCTAAATAGGACAATGTTATTCTGCATTATTTTGCAGATAAATTATAAGGAAATATAAAATTACACTATATAAAATTAAAAATAAAATTACAAGATTTCAATTTTATGATAAAACTAAACATTTCAGATTGTTTTTATGGTTTGATTAAAACAAACAAACAAACAAACAAGTAAAAAAAATAATTGATAATTTTAACATATTCACCAAGGCATACAACCTGCAGAATGGCATGTTATGTGAACCTATCTTTGTTACTTTATCAGGATAGGATAGGATAGGATAGGATAGGATAGGATAACAGAGTTGGAAGGGACCTTGGAGGTCTTCAAGTCCAACCCCCTGCTTAGGCAGGAAACCCTACACCACTTCAGACAAATGGCTATCTAATCTCCTCTTAAAAACTTCCAGTGTTGGAGCATTCACAACTTCTGGAGGCAAGTTGTTCCACTGATTAATGGTTCATTAATTGTCAGGAAATTTCTCCTTAGTTCTAAGTTGCTTCTCTGCTTGATTAGTTTCCACCGAGTGTTTTTTGCTGTCCTCAGGATTAATTAGCATATTAATTAGCATATTGTCAATATGCTATCAATTATCAACATTATTATCAAAATAATATAGCAATTAGCATATTGTCCATACCCAACTTTTGACCAATAAATCAATGAACCCTCATTAACCAACAGTTTAACACAATATCTGAGCTCAGTTTGTGAATTTATTGATACATTTTTGAGCCTTTCAAGGTAGTCCAGACAAGCACAACAATCAATACTAGCTCTATTTTAATCTAAAGTTACATTAACAGAATCTTGCAATTCTGAAAATATTCCTCCTCTCCCTTCCTTTTATTTTTTGGATAACTAGGCAGGGTCTCTTCTGGAACCCTCTCCTTCCTTCTGTGGACTACTCCTTCTGTGGTAACTTTTTCACGATCTTTTTTCTGTCTCCCAAGGTCATTCCTACACATCATTAGCTCTCTTCTATAAAAAAGGACAAAAAGTACTATCAAGGCTTTTTTATTAATTTAAACATAACTTTTTTCATTTTTCAAATTATTTGCATTATTGCTGTTTCTCATTATTTTGAGGCTTACATTAGTCCATTAAATTTTGCAGCTATTCATTGTAGTAACACTTTTAAGCCTTTATTTCAGTATTAATTCTATTCTGTTCTATTATAATGCTAATTAATGACTAAATGGCTATAATAGTAACTGAACTCTAAAATAACCTTAGAACATCACTCAGTAAAACAATTACATGGTAGGTTGAAATTAGACTGGGAATGTAACTCCATGTCCTGTAATGAAATAAAATAATGCAATTATTCTGGGTGCTACAAAAAAATATGATGGAATAACATACCAACATATTTTTTTTCTCTGCCCAAATAACACACACACGTACACACACACACAGAGGGTATGATGTAGATGTAGAGAAAGAGATAGAAACAGATAAGAGATATAGCACATAGACTTATATATTGTTTCACAGTGCTCTACAACCCTCTCTAAGCAGTTTACAAAATCAGCATATTGCCCCCAAGAATCTGGGTCTTCATTTTACCAAACTCGGAAGGATGGAAGTCTGAGTGAACTTAAAGCCAGTCAAGGGGCTGCATAAGTGCACAATCGCGCCTACTGTCCCTGTCATATAGTCCCCAATTATTTGTACCTATTTCATGTTTTTATACTTATGTTTATTCTTATTTCTATTATATTGTAAGCATTTGACAAATCAATTAAATAAATAAATAAATAAATAAATATTTTTTTAAAAAGATCAAACCTTTGGCAGTGGGCAGAATTAGCCTGTAATATTGCATTCTAACCACCAAGTTGCCACGACTCCATAATATAGGTATAAGTAGATATGCAAATGTATATGTACATACAGTACATACATCAGAATTCTAAGTAAATGCTATGATTTATTTTTATAGAGATACTAGGATTTATCTCAGAATTTAAGTTCTACCTTGACACATTTACTGTGTGTTAGATGTTATCATTTATAAAGGTAATGATGAAGCCAGATGAGTTGGAAAATGTTCTTTCTAATGGCCATGTTAATGTGCCACATTCCTGTATGTGAGCCAAAGGAAACGACTTTATAGTAGTATAATTGTGCTGCTCCATTTGCCAATTCTCATCCTGTAACGGTAACATTGCTTTGTTTCTATTATAGACAAACTTAAGAAAATAATGATAATTGTGGGAATTATTTAGTTTTCTGTTCAACAATAAGAACAGTGGAGAAACTGCTGCTTCTTGTAATGCAGGCAATACTCAACTTATTATCACAACCAAGTCCAAAACTTCAGCTATAAAGTGAGGCATTAGTTAAGTGAGTTTTGCTCCATTTTATGACCTTTCTTGCCACAGTTGTTAAGTGAATCACTGCAGCTGTTAAGTTAGTAAGAGGGTTGTTAAATGAATTAGGGCTTCCCCATTGACTTAGCTTTTCAGAAGGTTACAAAAGGTGATCACAAGAATCCGAGACACTGCAACCGTCATAAATATGAATCAGTTGCCAAGCAGCTGAATTTTGATCACGTGACTGGGGGATGCTGCAGTGGTCATAAGAGTGAAAAATGGTCATAAATAATTTTTTTCAGAGCCATTGTGACTTCATATGGTCACTAAACAAACTGTTGTAAGTCAATTGCAGATGTTCAGTCATTCTGTCCCTAGTCGGAATGGCCCCTGTAACACAATTGCGTTGCGAGCTTCACTGGTTACCAGTCTGCTTCTAGGTGCAATTCAAGGTGTTTTAAAATCCTTCATGGCATGGGCCCAGGTTACTTGAGGGACCATGTTACCCCCCCGGGATTGGCCCATACCACTCATGCTGGCAGAGGAGGCAGGCTGCAGGTACTGTCTGATAGTCCTTGATGATCAGCTTCTGGTTCTCCAGTCCTCTTTTCTGGATGTTTGGAACCAGTCGCTTGAGTTCTTTCCAGGCGACCATGGAGAGGTAGGATCCGAGTCTACCTCCATCCGGCATGGCTCGGCCTCGATGCTTACCTCCACGTAGACCTTCCGGGCATCCGTGGTTTCGCATGACCGATGGTGACCGTCTGGTGGGTTTCTTCTCTCTGGCGGCCTTCCCGCTCCGGTCGTCCTCGGTTGTCTCGGTTCCAGCGATAGTCGGTTTGGCGATCTCTGGTTCTCGGGGGTGTCGTCTCGTCCCCGGTTGCTTGTTCTCGCCGGCGGGGCTGTGTGTCTTTCTGAGTCGGCAGACTCGGGCGATGTGGCCCTTCTTGTTGCAATGCCGGCAGATCGCGTCGATAAAACGGCACTCTGATCGGTGATTTCCCCGCACCCGGCGCACAGGTTCCCGACTTACGACCCCGTTGATCTCGCCGGTCCCGTCCTGTTTGTAGTCGGTGGACGTCTTCCTCCTCGTCCGTGGTATCGGAGGCGGAGTCCAGGTCCCCGTGGTGTGTGGTGGTTTCTCGTCGGCTTGTCTCGGGGTTTCAGTGCGGTCCCGTTGTCTGCCCTCCGAAGTCTGGCTGCTGACTTCCGGGTGGCTTCGGCTGCGGAAGCTTCGCCAGGGCGTCCCGAGGTCGATGTTGCCTTTGCCATCAGTCGACTTTTTAGTGCCTGATCCCTGAGGCCTAGGACCACGCGGTCTCGGAGGACATCGTCCAGGTCCCTGAACTCGCACATCCCCCTAGGTCTCGCAAGGCGGCTATGAAGTCGCTAATGCTCTCGTCCTGCCGCTGGTTCCGCCGATAGAACTCATCCCGCCGGATGAGGATGGGCACAGCGGGGCGTAGTGGTTCCGAAGGAGTGGCCGAGATCGGCCCAGTCCATCGCCTTCACGTCCTCGGGCTTCGCGAGGGCTTTGGCCATCTTAAACACTGCGGGCCCGCAGTGTGTGAGGAAGACGGCCCTTTTCTTCTGCCCGTTCGCATCCTTCAAATTGCTACTTTCGAGGAACATCAGGAATCTATCCGTGTACGATTCCCAGTCCTCGGTAGCGGGGTTGAAGGGTGCTGGTGGGGTCATGCTGGCCATCTCGTCGGTCTTTGTCTTCCTCGGGACACGTGCTCGGTGGTTATTCTCTGAATCCCATCCTGCGTCGCCAGTGTCGTGTCCGTCAGCGGAAAGGAAGCTCGGAGTCAGTGACTTAGTTTCAGCTCTTTATTGTCTCCGGATACAGCTTAAGCTTGAAGGGGAAAACGGCGGCTTTTATTTCCGAGCCGCGGCGGCACGCGTAATGACACCGCTTGAATCTCCCGCGATTAGTTTCCACCAATCGCGGGGATTACGCAACGGCCAATCAGTGCGGCTCGCTCGACCAATCCGGTCGCTGCGCTTTAGCCAATCGCGACGCGGGGCTATGAGTATGTAAATTGACTTGTACAGAACACTTACCTTCCTAGATTCTGCTGAATTCTTTTTATGGTTTCCCTTTTTATGAATGCAATACTTACCCTGGAACATTTGTGACACTTGCTTAAGTACAATAGAGCCAGAAACTCGCTCCAAATAGAAATCAATGTAACATTTACAACAGGTTCCTACAGATATCTTTCAAATAAATTTGATACTTAATACAGATTTGTTCTAAATAGGACAATGTTATTCTGCATTATTTTGCAGATAAATTATAAGGAAATATAAAATTACACTATATAAAATTAAAAATAAAATTACAATATTTCAATTTTATGATAAAACTAAACATTTCAGATTGTTTTTATGATTTGATTAAAACAAACAAACAAACAAACAAGTAAAAAAAAATAATTGATAATTTTAACATATTCACCAAGGCATACAACCTGCAGAATGGCATGTTATGTGAACCTATCTTTGTTACTTTATCAGGATAGGATAGGATAGGATAGGATAGGATAGGATAGGATAGGATAGGATAGGATAGGATAGGATAACAGAGTTGGAAGGGACCTTGGAGGTCTTCAAGTCCAACCCCCTGCTTAGGCAGGAAACCCTACACCACTTCAGACAAATGGCTATCTAATCTCCTCTTAAAAACTTCCAGTGTTGGAGCATTCACAACTTCTGGAGGCAAGTTGTTCCACTGATTAATGGTTCATTAATTGTCAGGAAATTTCTCCTTAGTTCTAAGTTGCTTCTCTGCTTGATTAGTTTCCACCGAGTGTTTCTTGTGCTGTCCTCAGGATTAATTAGCATATTAATTAGCATATTGTCAATATGCTATCAATTATCAACATTATTATCAAAATAATATAGCAATTAGCATATTGTCCATACCCAACTTTTGACCAATAAATCAATGAACCCTCATTAACCAACAGTTTAACACAATATCTGAGCTCAGTTTGTGAATTTATTGATACATTTTTTGAGCCTTTCAAGGTAGTCCAGACAAGCACAACAATGAATACTAGCTCTATTTTAATCTAAAGTTACATTAACAGAATCTTGCAATTCTGAAAATATTCCTCCTCTCCCTTCCTTTTATTTTTTGGATAACTAGGCAGGGTCTCTTCTGGAACCCTCTCCCTTCCTTCTGTGGACTACTCCTTCTGTGGTAACTTTTTCACGATCTTTTTTCTGTCTCCCAAGGTCATTCCTACACATCATTAGCGTCTCTTCTATAAAAAAGGACAAAAAGTACTATCAAGGCTTTTTTATTAATTTAAACATAACTTTTTTCATTTTTCAAATTATTTGCATTATTGCTGTTTCTCATTATTTTGAGGCTTACATTAGTCCATTAAATTTTGCAGCTATTCATTGTAGTAACACTTTTAAGCCTTTATTTCAGTATTAATTCTATTCTGTTCTATTATAATGCTAATTAATAACTAAATGGCTATAATAGTAACTGAACTCTAAAATAACCTTAGAACATCACTCAGTAAAACAATTACATGGTAGGTTGAAATTAGACTGGGAATGTAACTCCATGTCCTGTAATGAAATAAAATAATGCAATTATTCTGGGGTGCTACAAAAAAAATATGATGGAATAACATACCAACATATTTTTTTTCTCTGCCCAAATAACACACACACGTACACACACACACAGAGGGTATGATGTAGATGTAGAGAAAGAGATAGAAACAGATAAGAGATATAGCACATAGACTTATATATTGTTTCACAGTGCTCTACAACCCTCTCTAAGCAGTTTACAAAATCAGCATATTGCCCCCAAGAATCTGGGTCTTCATTTTACCAAATTTGGAAGGATGGAAGTCTGAGTGAACTTAAAGCCAGTCAAGGGGCGTGCATAAGTGCACAATCGCGCCTACTGTCCCTGTCATATAGTCCCCAATTATTTGTACCTATTTCATGTTTTTATACTTATGTTTATTCTTATTTCTATTATATTGTAAGCATTTGACAAATCAATTAAATAAATAAATAAATAAATAAATAAATAAATATTTTTTTAAAAAAAAGATCAAACCTTTGGCAGTGGGCAGAATTAGCCTGTAATATTGCATTCTAACCACCAAGTTGCCACGACTCCATAATATAGGTATAAGTAGATATGCAAATGTATATGTACATACAGTACATACATCAGAATTCTAAGTAAATGCTATGATTTATTTTTATAGAGATACTAGGATTTATCTCAGAATTTAAGTTCTACCTTGACACATTTACTGTGTGTTAGATGTTATCATTTATAAAGGTAATGATGAAGCCAGATGAGTTGGAAAATGTTCTTTCTAATGGCCATGTTAATGTGCCACATTCCTGTATGTGAGCCAAAGGAAACGACTTTATAGTAGTATAATTGTGCTGCTCCATTTGCCAATTCTCATCCTGTAACGGTAACATTGCTTTGTTTCTATTATAGACAAACTTAAGAAAATAATGATAATTGTGGGAATTATTTAGTTTTCTGTTCAACAATAAGAACAGTGGAGAAACTGCTGCTTCTTGTAATGCAGGCAATACTCAACTTATTATCACAACCAAGTCCAAAACTTCAGCTATAAAGTGAGGCATTAGTTAAGTGAGTTTTGCTCCATTTTATGACCTTTCTTGCCACAGTTGTTAAGTGAATCACTGCAGCTGTTAAGTTAGTAAGAGGGTTGTTAAATGAATTAGGGCTTCCCCATTGACTTAGCTTTTCAGAAGGTTACAAAAGGTGATCACAAGAATCCGAGACACTGCAACCGTCATAAATATGAATCAGTTGCCAAGCAGCTGAATTTTGATCACGTGACTGGGGGATGCTGCAGTGGTTATTACACTTGGTTCCTTTTCTTCTCTATGTATCCTAGGGATCCTATTTCTTGCCTTGTCTTTTTGTATAATCTTTCACCTGATTTATAACCGTTGCTTGTGACCTCTCACCTTTTGGGGAATGTTGAGGGAGGGAGGCCAATGTGGATTGCAGCAACGGAAGATGGCCCTGAAAAACTCTTCTTATCTGTTTCTCAGAGGGGCCAGTACAACAACATCTTCACACCTGTGGTTTGGTGGAATCCACATCAAACTCTTGGGAGGGGTCTCTAATTTCCTTTATCCTAGTTGTATGCCCTGAGGGACCTCAGAGCCTGCTTTGAATTCTGACTTGCTTTCACCTCTTTTCAATAAAAATTTGAAATATGAAGTTTTCAAGAGTCTATATTTGTTCGAAAGGGAGGAGAGGAAGTCCTTACACTATCTTTTCGTGAGAGCTTTAAGATATGGCTTTGCCAATCGGCTTGGGGTTTTAGTGGGGGAACAGTGCAATGGAAATGGTTGGTTGAGTAATAACAGGTCCCACCTTCCTCCCCCCACTCTGCCCTTGCCCTCCCGATGTGTCTTTGGTTTTAATTCTTGTAATTTTGTAAGTTTTAGTTTAGAAGTAACTGTAAGCCACCCAGAGTTACCGTATGGTAATATGGGTGGCAAATCAGAAAGAAAGAAAGAAAGAAAGAAAGAAAGAAAGAAAGAAAGAAAGAAAGAAAGAAAGAAAGAAAGAAAGAAAGAAAGAAAGAAAGAAAGAAAGAAAGAAAGAAAGAAAGAAAGAAAGAAAGAAAGAAAGAAAGAGATAGATTAGAATTTGCTTTGTCGCCATGGTAATACATTGTGTATTAACTTCATTTATCAATTCTAGAAACCACATTATGAGTCACTCTCGATGCTCAAGGGCAGCTAAGGAGATTTACCACCAGCCTCGCAATTTTCAATTTACAATTTGTTAGCTGGTCTATTTTTAGATAGGTTTACGCATTTAGGAATCATCCATTCACTGTAAGGCCTATGACAATACATATCTTGAGTGACAATTTGGGGGAAAGCATTTGGGTGCTCCTTCCTCCCTTCACCTGGCACACTCCTATCTGTTATTATCCTGTTAGCTTGATCAATGGCTAAGTCCACCATTCCAAACCCCTGCCTAAACTTTATTTTACAGTAATCATATATTTTGAGTTGCATAATTCCTCTACTAATATACATCTACTATGCTTAGGACAATTTGTGTAGGATACTATAACATCATTATTTTTTATACTTCTAGGAATTCCCTCTAGGAATTCCCACCATGACAGGCAAATAAATATTCTCATATAACGTTGGGAAGAATCAGGCAAATTTGCTTTGTGTACATAACAGTTCAATGCTCATGATCATCATAGGGGCAGACAAGGTTTTACATTGATTTTCCTAGATTTACTGAAAGAAAAAAAACTATACTTAATCAAAATTGTATTATGTTTTATATATTATTTTTAAAGAGCTTCAAATAAGATTCTAATTATGTTTCCACTCTTTCTATTCTCAGCAAAAACTCATTCTTAAAAATAGTTAAAAAATTATCCAATTCAAGGATAGGACATCATTTTCAGCCAGGACAGTTATCTTTGTATGGTACCTTTCTTGGCTGCCAGGATCTATGGGAAGAATAGTTGATAAAAGCAATAGCTTCTTTAAAGTGCTTCAGACATGTACGCTGTATTTATTTATGTATATATATGTATGTACTTTAATGTTTAAAAAAGTGTATGACTTGCATAGTCCTGTAGAATCACCACCGAATTATTTAAAGTGATGTAATTTGTAATTTGTGTTCTTTTCACACCTTAAATTCATAAATCTTAATAAAAGATCATGTTTTTCATAGAAATAGAACTGTTGACATACCCAGTCCTGATCCTCATGTTTAAACAGGATATCTCATATAGTAACATAAATTTTTTTTAAAAAAAAAAATCGATTTGGGTCAATTGCCAAGATTCCAGAATGCTGCAAATGCGTCCATCACAGGTCAGATGATTCCTTTGATTTTTCAGTAATATCATGTTTAATGAATGTTCAAAACAAATTATCTATATGTCAGTCATGTTTGAGAGCCTCAGCATGTTGCTCTGCTTTCAAGCACAAGCACGGAATAGATAATGTGAAGGCACAGAAACAATGAATACATAAATTGTATTAAAAATCTAAAAAGATACTCCCTTAAAAATGTGAAAAGGCATCTGCACATTTTTTTTAAAAAGTTATATTTCTCCAGTGGCCTTTTAAACATCTATGGCAAAGGCAGAAAACTAACTCAAACAAGTCAAAAATCTTCGCATGCTATAAAGAGAAGATTAATAAATATCAAATAGTAGTTATTTTTAGATTAGAAAATGGGGTTGGAATTCCAAGAAAGTAATTTCCAAAGCAGAGGTATAATCCTTACCGTGTGCCAAAAAGAACCACCAAATTATTGTCCATGTCAATTTTCTTAAAATGTGTATATAGTACAAAAAAAAAAAAAAAAATTCTGTCAAAATTAAAATCAGGAATGCAATTTGCATCTTTTCTTATTTGCCTCAGGTTGCACAGAAGGTATTTCTAAACGATAAGGACTGAGCATTCTGAAAATGAATTTACTGTCCAAAATCACATTAGTTTGTTCATCCTACTTTGCAGAAATGCGTACATAATTCACTTGCACTAGTTGAATCTTTACAGAAGTAGCATTATAAAAATTTTGATATCCTCTAGGGCAAACTGTTTGCATGAGAAAGATAGTAAAGAATCATAGCACATATGAACTTTGAACAACCTCTTCCTTGATTATATGCAATTACTTGCCACTAAAAACTATAGTAGCTTTAAAAAAAAATTGTTGCATTGGACTTAGTAGACACAATCAATTGGAAGGTTTAAAAAGCAATTTCTCTTTAAATAGCAAGTGTATTAAAGCTAGGAAAACACTGATTCATTAGATTAATAAAACATAAATCATTGCTTTGAGGAAAAGCAATCCAATCCATTCCTTAAACCAAATCTTTGATAAATATGACATGTTTGGGGTTTTTGCATGATTAGATGTTGCTTTAAGGTATCTGTGTAAATATAAAAATTTGTCAAAATTATAATACACATTTTGTCACTGATAGGTTTTGTGATCAAGAAATATTATTATTATATGAGAACAATAAAAATATGGAATGCTATGATTCTTGCTGTCTAAATAGACATAATGCTTAATAAAAATCTCTTTGACACAATGCTTGTCAAGATAGATGTGACTATAAGACATAAAATCTGCAAACCAACCACACTACAGGTGTCAAGGACAATTTATTATATTGGTTTCATTGTCAACAGAGTTGAACCCCTTTTGATCTCGTTCTGTGAGATGGGTCTGGGTAAGCTTATGTATCTCACCATATATAACCACTGCCTCTTTGATTTTCATGAAAGTAAATAAAATAGACTTTTTAGATGATGTAACAGAGATTTTTAAGCATTTCTAATCTGGTCAATAGCATTACTAGAGAAATTCAAAGGAAAATTGGTCATTTCAAAGTACCAGTCAGGCATGGAAAATTTTGTAGGAACCTTTATCTACTGAGCATGTAGCTATGAATCTACTGCATAATATGTTGGGTGAACTCAAAGCAATTTTGGTATGTTAAGAACAGTAAAATGAAAAGTGTTTTTCAGAAGCAGAGGAAAATATTTCAAATGTCCAGTGCAGCTATTATCATGTTGCTCATTTGCCTTATGCATACCTGCTTCAACAAGTTACATGTTTTTCAAGTGAAAAACAAGTGGAATTAGAAGAGCAGTAGATAACCTGTATTCTTACTCATGTTTATACTTATATATATTACCTTGTAAGCGATTGACAAATCAAATAAATAAATAAATCTGAAGAACTGAAAAACAGGGAGCTTTATGAGAGTTGTAAATTTTAATTTGTAATGTTCTGATGTTTACAAGGTGATCACAATTGACAAGATTCTTCTCAATGCTGTAGTCACCAGCAATAGTAAAGGAAAAACAAAAGATGAATTGAACCTCAGTTCAATCTATCAGTTGTCTGAAACATTATTCTTATAATAGCTATGCTGTTTTATTTAATACAGATAGTCTAGTCCTCAGTTTCTGACCAGTTGCTTGGCAACTATTCAAAGTTATATTGGACCTAACTGGATATACTTACAATCTGGGTTCAAAATTCCAGTGGTTCCCAACAGTGCTTTGGGTACTCAGTAACCAGGCCTCATTAATGGCTATTGGCAGCATTCTGCAGTTACATTGTTTTTACAATGGCTTTGCCAAAAAAATTGCATTTAATTTTGGTTTGTGAAAAAATATGACCAATAGCAAGCTATGAGTTTGCTTAACAATCACAGCATTTGACTGCCACAAAAAAGGCATAGATAGAGCTGGTCAGGTGACTACCCAATTTGTGACCATTGCAAGTTACAACTTAATGAGTAATGTCCATTACAGTCATAATTTGAGGATTACCTATACTGTGGTTCAAAATATTCATTATTTTATTATAAGAATTAAGTAATTTGGTAAGAACACAGATTGAAATCAATAAGACAATTGCTTTTAAAAAAAAACTTTTGTCCTATTAATGAGACATAGTTATAATTTTGTTTAAATGTGACTTGTGAATTCCCATTATTATATATTTACAATAATACTTTACATATTACATATATAAATATACTAAATAAAAGGTATATTAATGTAAATTCCAATAAAGTACTCTTCATCTTTTGAAACAGGTAGTAGATTATTTAAAATCTTTTAAAACAAAACTTTTTAAAAACTAGTAAAGCTTTTTGGGTTGCATGACCCAACTAAAGCGAATCAAAATTTTAACTTATCATACATCATGTTTCATTTGTTCAGACAGTTAGTAAACAATTGTAATCCACAAAGACAGAAAACAAGGACAATCAGAATTACCTTTAGTTCATTCTTATTTTTCTTTGTTGTCAAGATAAAGAGATGATTTAGTAAGGATGAGAAGAATACTTTGGCTTCTTTTAGTTGAAAAATCCCAAATACTTATTATTCCACTGAAGGCATCATTCCTAGAATGATAATAGATAAAGAATTCAATCAAAGAGAAGATGGTGAAAGAGGAAAGTAACAAGATAATATTATTATTTTTTTAAAAAATATTGCATTTGTCCATCCTAAAAAACATTTTTGAGCAAGAAACTGAAGTATTTTTTCAACAACTTGCGAAACATTTCACAGCATAATATGAAACTTCAAATAAAGACTATATTTCAATAATGATAGCATTTAGACATGCAACATTCATGCTGCAGTCCATGCCAATATTTGAAATACACAGCAGGAAGGATATCCCTACTGACTTGTGTTCTGGAACTTATTACATCCATCCAAGTAATCTAATTTTCACTTTCAAGTATTAGGTTCAACTCTGATTCTAACAGGCATAGATAGATGTTCAAGTATTAATGAGGTTCTGCTGAAATGGGAAGGCCATGATAATAATATACAGTAAGTTTAATTTTACAACCCTACACTGAAGAGTGTGTGTGTGTGCTCAAAATACTCAGAAAGACTCTATAGTATTACATTTGCAATGTGTCCCAATAATTGACGCTATGGTTTCTTTCATAGTGGCCTGCATTTTCTTAAAACACTAAACTTGACCTTAGCTTCTTCACTCTAAAAAGCTAATCATCACCCAAAACATTTTGGGCACTATATAATAGATTTTGTGCTTTGGAGTCTGTGGTGCTAAAGCAGGATATCCTCAGAGAATGTATTTGTTGTGCATTGCCATCTGTTTTTCAGTATTTTTAATAGGACTATGAATTGCTAATGGGAATCAGTTAGTTACTATTTGAAGACTGCATAAAGACACTTCTTTTTTAATGATTTTCTCCTGTTTCGCAGAGAAAAGATCATCTACTGCATATTTTCTCCAAACAACGCAGCATAACAGGTTTTGTGTTCAGCAAATTCATCTGGCCATCCATCTTTACAACAAGTGATCCTGGGCAGCAAACAGCAGAAAAAACATATCATATATAGACCCCCCAGAACTAATAACAAAGCCAGGTCTCGAGGAACTTCTGGAAAATAAGTAGCAATGGAGCTGTCTTTACTTCACAGGTGGAGAATTTCCCATAGGGTGGGGCCACCATGACAAAGAAGGCCCTCCAGACAGGTGGTCTGTGCAAGGTGACTAAAGTGTTAATAGCTATGAGCACACACACCCTCCCCATCAAGAATAGGTGTTCTTTTGGGTTTAATGGAAAAAGACTTGGGAGAAAAAGTTGGAACTTTGGTGTTATATATGTTGATGGCAGCAAGATTATTTTATGCACAAAAATGGAAGGATACTTTGATTCCCACAATGGCTGCAAAAGTTGATGGAGTTAGCAGAGATGGCTACACTAACTGCTGCTTTGATTAAAGAAAAAAAAACACAATTCCTTTTTTTTTCCTATATGGAAACCACTTCTGGACTTTGTGCTTGAGATGGAAAAATGATTTAGGGATTTACTGACTAGATAGGTTTGTTGTGATAGAAATGGCTAGTTTACACTATTACATAAAAGTTAAAAGTTAAAAGTTGAGGTTTGATGTTATTATCTTATTCTACTGCACCAAAGGGAGTTGGAAGACAATGCCTTTTCTTTCTCTCTCTCTCTCCCCCCCTTTTCCTATACTTTTCCCTTCCCCTTTCTCTGCCCTATTTTTCCTACTATGATATTTTATTTTGTACTTTATATTGTAGACTAATAAAAATAAATAGAAAGAACAGATGTAGCTGATACAAAACATGAAGCTATGAAAAGGCCTTCCTGGTCATGACTATCAGAATGTAGATTCAATATGAAGGACATTCTCATTGCTGACGTCATACCTATAAATTATTTTTTTCTGTTGCCAATCTACTGCCATGATCTAATTGGGAAACAGAATGATTGGATTGGAATTATAATTGCCAGTGGTAACCTGTTCACAAGATCCATGGGATTCATAAATATAGGATAGATACCTATGTATCTTTTATTTATTTATTTTTATTTATTTGATTTGATTTGTCAAACGCTTATAAGATAATAGTTATAAGTATAAACATGAGTAAGAATACAGGAAATAGGTAAGAATAAATGGGGACAAAAGAACAGGGACGGTAGGCACGATTGTGCACTTATGCACGCCCCTTACAGACCTCTTAGGAATGGGGTGAGGTCAATAGTGGATAGTTTGAGGTTAAAGGAGTGGGGGTTGGAGGATGTAACAACAGAGTCAGGTAGTGCATTCCAGGAATTGACCACTCTGTTGCTGAAGTCGTACTTTCTGCAATCAAGTTTGGAGCAGTTTATACTGAGTTTGTATCTGTTGTGTGCTCTTGTATTGTTATCTAGTTGAAATTCCAAGTGACAATGTTGCCACAGAAATGATGGTGAGGTTTCTTACATAGTGTCTGAATACTGGCTTAACAATTCAAATGTCTTTATTTCTATTTGTTTGGATCCCTGATCATCCTCCAATATTTGTCCAATAAACAAATCTAATCCCCAATAACAAACCTATCATCTTTTAGAACTTACATTCATGGGTAACAGAATGAGATAATTTGTTCTTGACTTTCTCTCAAAATGTAATCTGCTTTTATTTTTTATTTTTATTTTTTTAAGTTAGGTCTTTCATGTTAAACACTATTTGAAAACAACAATGCTGCCTTGGGAGCTTTGAACAGCTCTGGAAATTATTGTCATCAGCACTGTTTAATCAATGCTAACGAGAGTCTCATATCTAAGTATTTATACTTAAGTATAGAAATTATTACCACCAACTGGATGCAATTAGTCTCCCAAGTTCATTAATGGGATTATTACTTAACAATGTTACCAATGTAGATTATCAAGATTTAGGATAAGATGTTAACAATAATTAGGAGATTTATAGCCAAATACCCCGAGGTTATTATTTGAAAGATCAAAAGCAGATTAAGTCAATGTTATTTTAAAATACTTATGCAGATGGAAACTGTTTGTATGTTGTACATGCATGTATCAATATAAACACTGTATACGCTCATATAACTATGAGTGTATGTATAAAGAGCAATCATATGCTATTTATTGAATAATAATTTCTATGGAGAAAATTAAAGATTTTAAAATACATTTTAAATACATTTCACAAAGCTGTTGATCGGATACTGTACAAGTGTGCATATTGTACATTTGGAAAAATTAATGATGGTTAATAAGACCCTTGAAAAGTTATTCAAAAATTCAGACAATTAGCAAAAATAATATTTTGAACATTTATTATTTTTTTCAGCCCTTTTAATCTGTCAAGCAATTTAACCAATAAAATCCAGTAGAATTATAGGACATTATACTTTCAATAAAAATAGTAAATAGGCAATAATAAAGCAAACATCCTGTCCAAAATGAATAAATGTTAAGAAACATCACAGCTGAACGTGTTCAATAGCTCAACCAGAATTTAAGCACAAAATCAAGAAAACAAACAGGTATTCAAATTGAACCTGGCTTTGTAAAATGCATGTTCTTAAAAGGCCAAACCTAGTTATTGTTTTGGGATTTATTTGTAATCTATACTAAGTTACATTAATGTATTTCATATTTTCATGATAGCATTGATAATACAGTAGAACTGTTTCCTATTTTAGAGTCTATGGATAAGTGCATTGCTCGACCTTCCATTGTACAGGTAGACCTTGACTTATGACCACAATTAGGACGAGAATTTCTATTGCTAAACAAGGCATTTGTTAAATGAGCCGTGGCTGATTTAAGGACTCTTTGTCACAGTTGTTAAGGGAATTACTGCAGATATTAAGTGAATCACATATTCATTAAATGAATCTGGCTTCTCCCATTTGCCAGAAGTTGGCAGGCAAGGTTGCAAATGGCAACCTGGTTGCCAAGTGTCCAAATTTTAATCATACAACCATGGGGATGTTGTGATGGTCGTATGTAAGAAGATCAGTCATAAGTCACTTGTCATGTCCTTGTTGGAATCTGATTCCGAGGGGGAGGTCAAGCAGCTTACAGGGAGTGGGAGTGTGGCTCCAATGGCTGTGGAGGAAACTGGGGAAGGGCACAGTCCAGCTGGGCATTCAGAGGAAGACCCAGGGCCACCCCCTCTTCATCCTAGGGCATGCAGGGTGGAACAGAGAAGGGAGCAATGCAAGTTACATGGGTTACGGGGGAGAAAAGGGCCTGATTCCCTTCATTAGCTGCAGCTGGGAAAACAGGATTTTAAAAGGGCGTTTGCGCACAGTACCTTGCTGAAAGCAAAGGGTAAATTCTTTTGGTTTGTCAAGTCTTAACTAGGTTCTGGCGTCCTCCCAACTGTGTGTGTTTCGTTATCTTTTGAAGTCTGCAATTCCTTATCCTGCCCTGTCAAGTTAATTACTGCAGTGTGGTTTGTTTTGGTTTTTATTTATAATTTATATGTACTTTGGGTTTGGACTGAATTTCTTCCCTTTAAAAACTGTTCTTGGGAGAGTTTTTTCTCCAGCTGATGATAATTGGACATTGGGAGCCAAGTTGGAGGCATTAAAGGGACTTTACCTACTTTTGTGACTTTCTTGCTTTTGTGCCATGCCCTGGGTCATCACATCACTTTTTCAATGCTGTCATAAACAGTCTCTAAACGTACCATTGTAAGTTGAGGGCTACCTGTCTTCATATTTTCAGATATCTTAACACACATTTAGCAGCTCGCCAGTGCCTTTCAGTTGGCTCAGTGTTAAATCTTGCTAATTGATTAACACAGTATGCAATATCTGGCCTTGACCAATTACTGAGATAAGATAAACATGGATCAGCCATGCCAGCTACAAAGCCTATTTTAGTTAATTCTTTAACTATACATTGGTTCCACTCATATCCTGATTGCTTCAAACCATAAAGACTCTTTTTCAATTTCCAGCAATCGTTATCAGTATTATCATTTTTAAGACTTAAAGGTTTCTTTAAATATATAATGTGTTGCAACAGTGCATGCGCTCATTCTCCTAATGGAGAATTACCTCAACACTGGTTCTGGGCCCAGGCCATATCAGGCTCAGATAACTGAGAGTTAGTGTGAATACACAGTACTGTATACAGACAGCTGTTTACTGTTTAATTGTGGTTTACTATCCTGGTAAAGATGGCACAAGTCACTTCAACAAGTCTATCACTGATAACCCGGTTGGATGGAACAAACTATGTTTCCTGGTCTATGAAGTGCGGTCTACTTCTGCGTAAAGAAGGTTTATGGAATGTAGTTCAAGACCCACCAGATATAAATGCTTGGGATCCAGAAAATGAGGATGATGCCAAGAAGCTTGTTGACTTTAAACAGAACAACAAACAAGTTCTTTGTATAATTGGACTAACACTGAGTGACCAGCAGCTAGTCCATATTCGTGGAGAAGAGTCTGCTGCTAGGTGTTGGGAGAATTTGAAGAGGATTTATGTTCGTGACAGTGTAGGTGCACACATACATCTTACACGTAAACTGTTTAGAGCACGTCTTCTGAAAGGTGGAGATATGTTAGCTCATTTAAACTTCATGAAAAGAACTTTTCAAGAGCTACATGAAAAAGAACTAATATTTTCAGAGCTGCATCAAGTTTACATCATTCTTTCCTCATTGGATGAAAGTTATGATGATTATGTATCTTCACTGGAAGTCCTGCCCAGAGATAAACTGACATTGTCAGAAATAACTGGAAGATTGTTAGAAGAAGCAAGAAGACGGCTGGATAGGGACCAACTGAGGAAGGAACAACCACAAGAAGAGGATTTATCTTCAACTGCCTATACTGTTAGGAAATGTTTTTCTCGTGGGGCTAGGGGACATATAGCTAGATTCTGTAAGAAAAAAAAAGGACAGAATACTGGCAAATACCAGAAGGCTAAGAAGAATGTTAGTTTGGCTATGTCTAGCAATTCAACTGTAAACCATGATTTGTGGGTTGTTGATAGTGGAGCATCACAGTGCATTACTAAAGATAGAAACAGGTTTGTAAAGATGTCCACGAGTAAACAACATGTATCATTGGCAAATGGATGGAAGATTAAAGCATCAGGTGAAGGTACTGCATATTGTTCTTGTATAAACGAACATTTAACTATGTTATATGTACCTAAACTGAAATTTAATTTGTTATCAGTAAGGGTTTTAGTTAATATTGGTTATGTAGTAACCTTTAGGGGAGATAACTGTATAATAGAGAAAGAGGGTAAAAGTGTCACTGCTACTTTAAAGGATGATTTATATGTAATACATGATGACCAGTTGAAGATGGCTAACTCAGTTTATAACAATGTTAAGCCACATGATGAATGTATACATTTACTACATAGACATCTAGGGCACATTAATTTCAAAATGCTCAATCAAACTGTTGAATTGTCAGAGGGAGTCAAATTGAAACCCTGTAGCAAGTATTTACACTGTAATGCTTGTAGTCAAGAAAAGAGTAAGGTTACTCCAGCAAACAGACTAAATGGGTTTAAGACCAAAGAACCTTTAGAGGTTGTGTTTGCTGACATAATTGGTCCTAAGAAACCAAGTTTAGGAGGTGCCTGTTATATTTTGAGTATTATGGACCATTACTCACGATATGGTTTCTGCTATCTTATGAAAAACAAAACAGAAACATTGCAACATTTCTTTAACTGGCTAAAGTTTGCTGAGAGAAAAATGAAAAGTAACGTAATTACTTTAGTCACTGATAATGGGACTGAGTTTGTTAACAAAAGATTCCAAACTATGTTAAAATTGGCTGGTGTTGAGCATAAACGTTCTGCACCTTACAGACCACAACCTAACTAATTTATAGAACGAAGAGGACAAACATTACAAGCCATGGCTCGCACTATGTTATCTGACTCAGGTTTATCTGAAACACTGTGGGGTGAAGCCATAATGTGTAGTAACCATGTTTTGAACAATGTAGTTAACACAACAACTGGAGAATTGCCATTCACTCGTTGGCATGGCAGAAAACCAAATTTAAGTTATTTACACACATTCGGAGCTCCAGCATGGGTGCATATTCCCTCACACTACTCTCAAATACGTCTCCCTGTATGCACTCATTCTCCTAACGGGGAATTACCTCATACTAGCCATCCATTTACTCGGAGCCAAGTCGCACTAAGAGCCTCCAATACAGGAAACACAATGTTGCCAGCCAATAAAGACAAAAAAAAAAGCTACAAAACAGACAGAAGATATTAGAAACACCATTCAAGCAGAACACAGCAAACTCCAAGACCAATAAACACAGACCAAGACTCCCAACCAATCAGGATGAAGAAAAAACCATTCTGGCACAGCAGTAGGCTAGCACCAAATTTAAAATAGAAATGGCTGTGAAAGTCTGACTCACAGACGAACACAATACAGAAGCCTGATGGCAGATGAGATTCTGTCAAAATGTTGCTACAACTCTAAAAGCACAACTATAATGACGTGGGAAAATACCCAAACAAAGCTGAATACCATACATATAAATACCCGCAAAAACTTAAGAAAACAAATATATATATATACACATACATACATACATACATATATACATATCCTATGAGTTACATAAAATCAGTTTGATCAAGAAAAATTATATATAGTGCAATGATGCTTAGTTTCTATTTTTTGCTTCTGTACAAGAAGATTAGATTTTAAAATGAATACATGTAATGGGGAAGTAATGTACAGGCTCTTAAGAAGGGCTTATTTCATGGAGAGGGCTTATATTAAGCAAACATGTAAAACATGCCGGACTTACTTTTGGAGTAGGTCTTATTTTTGGGGAAATAGGGTAGATAAATGGAATATCATGTTATGACAACAATATGTCAGAACATAAGTTCCAATCTAGCAAATAGGCTTAACCTATATAATGTACTTTTGGAAAGATTCTGATTAATTTTAAAAGAGTCACAACAATTATCAAAAGAATGGTGTATGGTTGAATTTTTATAAGAACCCTTTTTCCCAGTTTTCATATGCTATGTTCAAGATTATGATTCAGTAAGTCAGCTAGCAACAACTTATACATTATAATTGTTTGGTTTGCAAGACACCCAGGGATTCATTTTTTGATCTAAGAACCATGGGTACATATCAGGTTTTGCCAGGCCCTATAAACGTATACACACCAAGACATAATTGGATATAAACTCTTTCAAATAGAAAGCAAGGCAAGAAGGAAACTTCTGAAGACATGGTTTATGCTTGGGCAATTTAGCAACTTTTTAATTAACTAAAAGTCTTTCATTACTAAACAGACTCATGAATATACCTGCAGGCTACGATATAGTTTCATCATACAATGCACAATGCTACACAAAGCCGGCACTGGCAAACACTTACAGCAAAATGATTAACTGCAGTTAACTTTAAAAATAAAACATTGCATAATTTTGCAGGCAGCAGGAAGAAAAAAAAAACAATGAAGTTTCCAAGTTTCTAACATTTTTATATTGCTATTTAAAATTCCATTGAAATTCTTGCTGTCTCCATGGAAAGGATGATCACTAAATTATTCTGTGGGAAGTAAATTAACTATTATCAATGGTCAGAACAACCTGACCTTTTTCAGGATCTGTAATGAAGCTGACATTGACTCAAAAGTTTAAATAAAATTAAGCTTAGCATACACTAAACTTAATTTCACTTTAATATATAAAACATTTTCTTGTCCATATGAAGATAATGTACTTCTGTGGAATCTTATGCTCAGTGCATAGCTATTGACTAAATTGTCTGTGGACACTCAAGATTAAACGTACCGAGTTATGAAATTTACTGAGTATTTAAGCCAGAAAAAAGCACAAATCACTCTGATATATCCCAAATATCGTTCTCCAATTTAATTTTGTTTAAAGTATGTGTATTAATTGATGTTTAAGTCTCCTCTCCGTCCCCCCCCCCCTTTTAGGCTATAAATTTAATATAAATTTAAAATAACTTACAACAAAAGAAAGCCTAAATCTGTGTTTAAGCAAAATAAATACCATTATTTCTGTACTCCTAGGAAACAAACTGTACAGGGACACAAGACATTATTGTAGTCTGATAAGTTCCTGACACTTCAAATTTCTTTGAATGATAGAAAACACTCGTGAGAAATATAGTGGAAGACCTGGAGCCTTTCTTTATTTGCTTTTACCATTCCTTATCGGCATTTTGATTCTATTCTGTAACCTCTTGATTCTATTCTGTTATCTCTTCTGGGGGGGGAAAACTTAGGGGATTTGATACTGATCCACAATTTTATAGAGGAGTATGGAAAAAAGGATGTTTCCTAGTTCTCTCCTTGATCAACTTATACACAAATTCACCGATAAAGGAACTTTCAGAACCAGACTTCCATCCTCCTAGAATATAAGCCATGAATATTTCATGTTTGTTGTGCGCAGATGAGACAGTCATCATTTTAAAAACTCCAATTAGCTTCAGATTAGTACAGGAATAATCCCTTTGTGTTAAAACACTGCAAGAAAACTAAAATAGAAGGCTTTGGTAAAACATGCTTCAATGGACAATAGAAAGCTGTGAGTCTGAGCATATGAAGAATCTTAAATATATAGATGTGGTTTTCAGGGTCACAGAATACACACATTAATTCTGTAGTTGTGTGAGGTCAAAGAAGATCCTCAGTTGGTTTATTATTTCATACAAATGGTGAGGAATGCAGTACTAAAACTATTGACAGTCAAATCCTAAGTACAATTGAGTTATGGATTTCACTGGCACTCTTTGTTAAATTACAGGCTGATGGAAATAATGCAGGCTAAGTTTATAAGAGAAGTTCTTAAAACTCCAAAATGTGTATTTAATTTAATGCTGAGGCTAGAGAGTCAACCATATAAGAATCAGAGAGTCAACCATATTAGTTTTCAATTATTGGCTCAGATGCCAGGGGTGGGATTCCACCAGTTCGCACTTATTTGCTAAAACTGGTTGTTAACATTCTAAGCAGTTTGGAGAACTGGTTGTTAGAAGAAATTACTAGCCTAATCCTGTAAGGAAGGCAGGAAGGAAACATTCTGGTATTGCTTACAGAAACTGCCTCTCCGTTAACCCTTATTACATTCTTGGCAGGACTAGACTTCCTGTCTCAGGAACTTCTCTGGAGTGTTTTTTCCCCTCCTTTGCTGGTACTTTATTTGTGTGGAGTGACCATTCAAAATTACAGTGGCACTGAAAAAAGTGACTTATGACCATTTTTCATATTTATGACTGTTGCAGCATCCCCACAGTCATGAGAGGCCAAGCGAGGAGATGTGTGCCTCGATGTGAGTGATATTGAGTTGGCCACGCCCACCACCTAAGCCACACCCACAGAACCAGCTGTTAAAAAATTTGAATCCCACACCTGTCAGATGCCATTATTTTCCAGTTGAATTGATCCTATCTTTTTATCTGATAAATTCCAGTCCACCTGGATCCAAGCAATTCTTAGAAAACTTTCATCATGCAACCCCTCCCTTGAATTTATTTACACTTTGAGCATTACCAGGAAAAAAGATTGTCAGCTGCGGAATAACAGAATCAAGAGAGGTTTAATTCCAGAATATGTCCAAGTATAGAAACCAGTTAATTATATCAGTTCAATGAGCTCTCCATTTGAACAAGTTATTTCTTTTTCCAGAGCCAAAATAGTTTGCCTTCGATATTTTTAATATGACAAACTTAATAAATTTCCTATAGGTAATTGAATCTGCCCTTGTAGTAATGGTTCAGATTAATCCACCGTCTGGTTACTCTGCTCGTTTTACATTTCTTACTACATAACCAAGGCCAACTGAAAACTGTCGTGTTAAGTTTCTCCTATCTGATAAAGGTTTTATTATGTGTAATATAGCAGTGTTTCTCAACCTTGGCAGTTTGAAAATGGATGAACTTCAGCTCCCAGAATTTGCCCACCAGCTATATGCTGGAGGTTGAGAAACACAGCAACTGTGAAAGTGCAAAGAAGAACTAAGGTTTGGTCTACAATCATAATATATTTTTATGTGTTTTATTAATCCTCAGTCATCTATGAATGAACAGTTATTTATAATAATAGTTCATTCATAGGTTACTGGGGATACAATGAATTACAATATAGAAATAGGTTGATCCATAAAAATCAGTATGAAATATGAAATATTTATATATTTATATTTCATATTAATTTTAACAGACCATCTTATTTATATATTGTTAATTCATTGCCTTATAAACTTAGCATATATTTCAATTTACACTTGTTATTAATTATATGGATTTGTGCTTTATTCCTTCTAAGTTAGTTTTAACTCTTATTTATTTTTAAGTTGTAATATTAGTCTTAATAGAATGCAATGGATTAGAAATGTTGTTTTGTTTACTCTTGGATAGCCTGTGCACTTTGCTGGGCTTTATAGTTGGGAAGATCACAAATACTGGTGATTTAATAAATGATGAATATATTCTGAATTCTGGAGATTAACTTTCTTGAATCTGGTATTACTTATATTAAAAACATGAGATGATGACCAAATCCACTGGTGTTATGTAGATGAAATCAGATGAACATGGCATCTATATACTTGTGACTCATATAACAATTTAAAAGTAGTTTTATTATTGTTTTTTGTTATCCAGCAAATCAAGAGGTGACTAACTCTATAAAACCTTTTTAAAGGATTCCTTGCCACCATTTTGGACAATTCATATATGCCATGACTCTTAACTCTAATTTCCTGTATTGTATGAAAAAAAATAGTTAAGCCCAGGTTTTTCTGGAATCTCCAGTTTGCCGCAAATATTGATTCATAGGTCTTAACATTTTAGACCTTTAGTCCAGTGTTTTTCTAAATATTTGTATACAGAAAGATAACATGCATTTGAGTCCTTTAAGTCACTTCTGAAAGTTTAACCTGTAATTAAACATGAATTTGCCTGAAAAAAATGACAGAAATCAGAATTAGCATGTTCTTGTACACAGTCTTTTGTTTGCTTACAGAGATTCGTTGCTTCTTGTATTGTAGTAAATTTGTTTCATAATATTTTGCCATAAGGTAAGAAATGTTAGGGAACTATCAATTCTATTTTGTATGTATGTATAGATTTATTTGATACGCTCTAACATGCTCTTAGCTACTAAAATACTTTCCTTAACATTTGATTTTCTTTCTGACTTGGTTTTTTTTTTATTTTGCAGTTCTTGACCCTATTTAAAAGTAGAACATATTTGGAAGTATTAGAAAATGTATTAAAATCCTCCAGTATTCACATTATTTAGGGTTTTTTTCTATTTATACAACACTTGTTTACATTGTATCCAAGTGTATTCTTTGCTAGAAGAGATCCACTAAAATTAGATGTTGAAATATGAATAGAATAGAATAGAATAGAATAGAATAGAATAGAATAGAATAGAATAGAATTCTTTATTGGTCAAATGTGATTGGACACACAAGGGATTTGTCTTGGTGCAAATGCTCTCAGTATACATAAAAGAAAAGATACATTTGTCAAGAGTCAAGAATCATAAGGTACAACACTTAATGATTTCTAAATCATTGCCAGGTTTTATTAATTTTAATGCAATACTTCTAACCAAGACAAATTCCAAATATTAATTATATCTTCAATTTAAAATTACACATTATTTTTGTTTTAAATATTTGCATGCTGATTCCCCAAATTATATTCTTTTCAGTAAACAAAACATTATACATATTTTTTGGGGGGGGAAATTATAAATTGAAGAAATGTGAAATTACTGGGTTTATTAATTGGTAAACTGTTGAACTACCAAATGAAAGTGGACAAACATTGTTTTCATCAAATGACACCAGCAGAGACAACAGAAAAGTCCTAACAAGTAAATGTCTTTCTCAGCTTTCAAAATTATAGTGATAAATTTTACAGAAATTGTCAGAGCTTTATTTTCATATGATACCCATTTCTACAATGAAAGCTACTTTTAAAAATATTGTATATTCATTCCACTGACCCATGGGTCACCATCATTTCATACAGTTGATTTCCTATGTTGAATAAGGAACTGTTAAATCACCAAATAATATACCTAAAATTTCTGAGATATTTATTTACATTAAAAAAAAAATCTAACTACAATATATCCACATATATGGGATATAAAAGCTAACACATTGTTTTTGGAAAATGAACAATAATTTCATCATGATTAGCATAATTGGTCCTGAGGAATTTCTTGTCAAGGATATTGTTGTAAAGTAATTTTTTTTGTTTTACTTATAATTAAATATTTCAATGTACTGATTCATGCCATTTCTTCTGCCAGGAGCCTTAGGTAGTTATTTTATCATGAAAAAAAAGCTTTAAATAAATCCTTAACTATTCCCAAATGTGCTGAATTACTATTAATTCAAAAGAAAAGTGATTTTTCTTATCCATAAAATGTCAAACTGGGACATTTTGGTCATTTTACTACAGGCCCATGATAAGAAATTAAATCTGAACCGATGTCATAATTATTTATTTATTTGATTTGTCAATTGCTTTACAAGATAATAGATGTAAGAATAAACGTGAGTATGAATACAGGAAATAGGTACAAATAAATGGGGACAATAGGACAGGGACAGTAGGCATGATTGTGCACTTATGCACACAGTCTCCTTTATCCAGGTCTGGTTTCGGTCAATGCTGGTAGGGAAGAGAGTTCAAATTCAAACCCAAGTCCCTGTTTTGTAGAGGCCTCCAAGGCTTTTCTTTCTTTACTCCTAATTAATATCAACATGAAACTATCAACATGAAACATGAAATGAAAAGAATGTACAACTGAAATCATACACACAACCTTCTACAATGCTATTACAAATCTGGGACTGGAACAACTAGTAACCAACAACACTAGACTAAACAACTGCCTCGATCTCATCTTCTGCAATAGTTTGAATTTAATTTACGGAATACAAACTAAAGAACCCTTTTCCAGCAGTGACCACAATATGATTGACTTTTGTCTCAACATACGCCCACACAAAAATCACCACAATGATGTAATCCCCAATTGTAACTTCAAAAAAGGCAACTATGATCTTATAGACAACGATCTCTCATCCCTTGATTGGCAATCTCTATTCACTGGATGCAATACTGTTGAAGACCATTACAACATATTTTTACTTGAAGTCAAAAGAGTCATCAAACTATATGTACCAACAACAACTCCCAAAACAAAACAAAAAAGCAGATTACCCATAACAATAAGGAAACTTCAATCCAAAAAGAGATCACTCTGGCGGAAAAACAAATCTGGTCACGTTGCCAATTTCAAAAGCCGATACAAAAATTTATGCCACCAGATAAAGACCGAATGCATCAATTATCACATTAAACAAGAGGAAAACCTTCTAAGCACCAATTCCACCCGTGCTTTTTACAATTTTGTAAACAACAAACTAAAAGACTCAAGGTCTATCCTACCCTTGATAGGACCCGATGGTAAAGACTGCAACGACGACACCACTAAAGCCAACATCTTTAACACATTCTTCAGCTCAGTATTTGTAAACAGCAATGGATCATGCCCAGTATTTCCTAGCCGTACCACAGATAACAACAATGATCTAATACATATCGATTTTACAGAAGACAATGTTGAAAAAGCACTACGCAATCTAAAACCATCTCTATCTATTGGACCGGATGGAATATGTGCCTACTTCTTAAAAAAGCTATCCACTGCCATAGCCAAATCTCTAAGCATAATCTTTGAAAAATCTTTCAGGACCAGCTCCTTGCCTAACCTATGGTCACAAGCCACAGTCATCCCCATCTTCAAAAAGGGAGACCCAAGCCTAGTTGAAAATTACAGACCAATCTCCTTATGCTGCGTCACCTGTAAAGTCATGGAATCAATTATTAACCAATCCATCATCCTCCACTTAGAGACAAACAACCTACTCTCCAATAAACAATTTGGTTTCAGAAAAAAACTATCCTGTAATCTGCAACTCTTACACTGCAAAAACATATGGACGACACAACTCGACCAGGGCAAAGCAATAGACGCAATCTACATAGACTTCTGTAAAGCCTTTGATTCAGTGGTACACGACAAACTACTCCTAAAAATAAAATCCTATGGTATCTCTGGACAACTGAATAACTGGATAGAAGCATTCCTGGCAAACAGACAACAAATGGTCAAAATTGGGAGCGTCCTATCAAATTCTGTACCTGTCAATAGTCGTGTCCCCCAAGGCAGTGTTCTAGGACCAACTCTCTTCATACTCTACATAAATGACCTCTGTGATCATATTAAGAGCAATTGCGTTCTTTTCGCTGATGATGTAAAGCTGTTCAATACCACAGACAATACTGCTACCCTACAAAAAGATCTTGACTATGTATCAGAATGGTCAAACAAATGGGACTTCCGGTTTGTCGGCTTCGCGAGCGGCAGGGATTTGCGAAGCTGCGCGATCCCTGCCGCGCTAGCCGTTTTTGGGGCTCCGACCCAGACGGGTACGAGCTAGGCTGCACCTGCAGGGGCAGCTGAAGGTAGGGGGATCCGGAGAAGGGTTTGGGGTGTTGCAGACCCCCTCCCTGGCCGGCAGAACCCCCTTTTCCCAGGACGGTGCAGCGGCGGTCTGTAATGGCCGCCACAAAGAAGCTGGCAGCCGGGTAAGAATGCGCAGGAGGAAGTGGAGAAAGTGCTTGAGAGGAGAAAGTTTTTCTTGGCTCCTAGGACTCTAAGACATATTTAATAAAATTCCTGAAAAGTATGACTCTCTGAATAATACCTGCCAGAAGAGGAAAAAAGCGGCTGTTTGAAGGTGCTGAAAGGATAGCTTTCCCTCTTTTCCTACGGAATAAATAACTGGATATTAAGAAACCTATTTCTTTTAGGTGAAAATTGGTTTTAAGCGATGAGTGGGGAGAGAGAGGATTAAAAAGAAAATATTTGTATGCTAAGACTTTTTTGGAGCAGATGCCTTAAGGATTTGAAGACTAGAATATATTGTAATAAGATTTTAAACAGATTTGGACTTTCTTTCTCTTGGATTGATATTACCCCAGAAGGAGAAAGTGAGAACTCTGCCTTGGTTTGGACTGACTGATAACTTTGGGACTATTTTTTTTTTTTTTTATTTTCTTTTGAATATTCTGGTTGTTGTAAGAAGAAAGAAGGGGAAAAGAAAAGAAAAGATTTATAATGGCTCTTTCTGTTGAGGAACTAAGAAAAGAATATGAACAAGCAAAAAAAATGGTAAAGATGGTGTGGAAGAAGCTTTCCTTTTTTTAGAAATGGCGCTTACTAATTATCAACAAACATTACAACAGATGAAGACAGCAGAGGAACAAGAAAGAAAGGAAGGAGCCATTTTTAATGAATCACAGAATTTGATCCAGAAAGAAAGAAGAGAGAAAGAAAAGAAAAGAAGAGAAAAGAAGAAAACTAAAGGACTTAAGGACTTAAGATCTAAAAAAACATTTAAGAAAGGGAAAAATAAGGTGCAAAACCAATATGATGATAGTAAACAAAAGAGAAAAGGAATACGACAGAGAAGGGAAGCCGGTAAGGCAGAGGCTAGAAGAAGGGGGGGTAGAAAGGTTTGTTGGGAGAAGAAAGAAAGGGAAAAGGTGGAGAAAAGCTGCAATGTTTTGAAATTAAATGAAAAAAAGAAATTTTTTATGGATAATGGATAAAGTATAATTTTTTTTTAAAAAAAAAGATTTTGCAAGGTACATAAGATGAGATGGTAGTATTGTAATGGTTTAAGAGTTGATAAGAGATTAAAATGTTAAAATGTTTAAAAATGATTGGCTTTAAAACTTAATAATAGGGGAGGTTTAGAATATTGTTTTAATTAAAGAGTTTAATAAGATTATGGTATTGATGTTATTATAAAATTTTTATTATAGTATCTTTTTTTAATATTTGGATTTATTGTCTAATTATGTACTTAATTATGTTGGATGTATTAGTTAGATAGAATGTACCAAGCAAAATCGGATTGGGTATTAGATATTATTTTAAAGATTAATTTGATTAACTTAGGGGGAGATAGAAAGGCATCATACTCTGATTAATGATTTCAGGAGAAACTTATTTTCTTTTTTTTTTATAAGGAATGAGACAAAGGGATGATAAAAATGGACAAAAGATATAAATATAATGATTCAAACTAAGATGATTAATTAAGATAGAATTAAGAAGTGTGAAATATGTGGGGAAGTTAATATAGAAGGCTTAGAATGGTAAATAAAATAAGTAATGATATGTAAGATGAGCATGAATATAATTGAAGTCCATGAAGAGAGAGACACCTGGGTCCAAGTTACTTTCCAAAAAGATTTTTTTTATGTTTTGTGTGTTGTGTGTATATGTCTTTTTTGGGGGGAGAATTAGTAAAAACTTGTAGAAATATAGAATGAGAATAATGGTAACTAAGTCAGAAAGAAACAGATGAAATAATAATAATGATATTGAATAAGAGTAAAGAGAAGTAAAGAGAAATTGAATAAGAGGTGTTGGTATGTTGTATGGAAATGGTTTAAAACAGAATCATAATTTATCTGACTTGTTAAATTTACAATGAAAAAAGGTTTAAACATGTAATGAATAATGATAATTTGTGTGTTTTAAAAATTAATAAAACTTGTTTAAAAAAAAAAAAAAGAATGGTCAAACAAATGGCAACTTCAAATCTCAACAAATAAATGCTCTGTCTTACATATTGGCAAAAAAAATCAGAAAATAAAATACAAGCTGAATAGTCAAGATCTTGTTGATGACCCAAGCTCTGTAAAGGACCTTGGAATACTCACCTCTAATGATCTAAGTGCTAGAGCCCACTGCAACTACATAGCCAAAAAGGCATTAAGAGTTGTTAACCTAATCCTACGTAGCTTTTTCTCTGGTAATATCACACTACTAACCAGAGCATACAAAACATTTGCTAAACCAATACTCGAATACAGTTCATCAGTCTGGAACCCACATTACGTATCTGATATTAGCACAATTGAGAAAGTCCAGAAATATTTCACAAGAAGAGTTCTCCACTCCTCTACTCGTTGTAGAATACCTTATGCCACCAGACTTGAAATTCTAGAACTAGAAAACCTTGAATTACGCCGTCTTCGGTCTGATTTAAGCATGGTATATAAAATCATACATTGCAATGTCCTACCTGTCAATGAATACTTCAGCTTCAACCATAACAACACAAGAGCACACAATAGATACAAACTCAAAGTTAACCGCACCAAACTTGATTGCAGGAAATACGACTTCAGCAATAGAGTGGTCAATGTCTGGAATACTCTACCCGACTCTGTAGTTTCTTCCCCAAACCCCAAAAACTTTAACCTTAGACTGTCTACTATTGACCTCACCCCTTTCCTAAGAGGTCTGTAGGGGGCGTGCATAAGCGCACCAACGTGCCTACCGTCCCTGTCCTATTGTTTCTCTTATTCTTCTTTTATTTTTCTTATATGTACCCATTTCATGTATTCACAACTATGTATACACTTATACTTATTATCTTGTAAACAATTGGCAAATCAAATCAAATAAATAAATAAATAAATAAATAAATAAATAAATAAATAAATAAATAAATAAATAAATACTAGGTCAGTTCATCCATTGATATGAGTTAGATTTCAGATGATACTCAATTATACTATATATACTTGCCCTGTATGACCAAATTATTGAGGTTCTTTTGAAGAGTCTGGAGGTTATGGGAGCCTGAAAATGGTTTATTTTGGCAAGAGAAATTGGCTATGGATTTTGTCAAACTCTGAATCCAGAGACTTTCATCTTTATCAATGAATGGAGTTGCACGAGGCCAGACCAAGTTGGTGTGCATAGTTTCTTCCAATGCGTAAGGCTCCTGCTTAAAGCCATGTTTATGAGAGCTTCTGTCTTTTGCATCATTTATGGCTACTTCTGGATTGGGAGGTAAATTCACTATTGACTATATTGACTATAAAGTGACATGCCTTAATCACTCTCCATTAGACTAGTGTAATGTGCTCTGCATGGCCCTGCAGCTAGTTCACAATGTAATAGTGTGGGCAGCTTGTGGCATTTACTGATACATACACCCATACAACACCTCTGTTCTGTGATGTGCAGTGACTCCCCATGGAAACTGATCAAGGAGAGATTCAACCTAGAAAATAAAAAAAAATGCCTTCAGAAGTTGTGGGAGCTTCATCATTGGAAGTTTTCAATAAGAGACTGGACTGCCATTTGTCAGAAATGGTGTAGGGTCTCCCGCTTGGGCAGGGGTAAGGTCAGACTAGAAGACCTACAAGATCCCTTCCAACTCTATTAATCTGTTAGAATATGTTAGAATCCCCAGTGGGCTTTCAGATTAATTCAAGGTACTAGCTGTAACCTAGGTAATCCTTGACTTACAAATTCAATTGGGATCAGAATTTCTGTCATAAGTTGGTACAATCATAAAGTGAAATGTCACATGAGCACTTCTATAGAGATAACAGATAATCAGAGTTGGAAGGCACCTTGTAGGTCATCTAGTCCAACCCGCTTCCCAAGCAGGAGTCCCAACACCATTTCTGACAGATGGTAGTCCAATCTCTTCTTGAAAGCCTCCAGTGATGGTGCTCCCACAACATCTGAGGGCAAGCTGTTCCATTGGTTGATTGTTCTCACTGTCAGAAAGTTTCTCCTTATTTCCAGGTTAAATCTCTTTCTATCCATTGTTCCTTGTTTGGCCTACAGATCCTTTGGAAAATAGCTTGACCCCTTCCTCTCTGTGGTACCTCTCAAATATTGGAACATTTCTATCATGTCTCCCCTGGTCATTCTCTTCACTAGACTAGCCAGGCCCAGTTCCTGTAACCGTTCTTCATATGTTTTAATCTCCAGTCCCCTAATCATCCTGCTTGCTCTTCTCTGTATTTTTTCTAGAGTCTCAACATTTTTTTTATACAGTGGTGACCAAAACTGGTGTGATCTTACTAAGGCTTTATAGAGTGGTATTTATACCTCACTTGATCTTGTTTGTATCCCTCTGTTAATGCAATTTAGGATTGCATTAGCTTTTTTGGCTGCTGCTGCACACTGCTGGCTCATATTTAGCTGGTTGTCCACTAAGACTCCAAGATCCCTCTCACAGTTACTGCTAACTGTTTTTCTTGCCTAAGTGTAGGACTTTACTTTTCTCTACACTGAGTTTCATTTTGTTAGATATGGCCCAGTGTTCTAGTCTGTCAAGATCCATCTGGATCTTGAGCCTATCTTCTTGGGTGTTAACTATTCCTGCTAGCTTAGTATCATCTGCAAATTTGATAAGTTCACCTTCTATTCCCTCCCAATGAGGAGTGCCAGAGATTCTGGCACTCCTCATTGTGGTTGTATGCTCCCCAGGATTATCTTGGTGACAAGGTTATCTTTGAATAATGTTAATGTTACCTGGAAGTATTAAAAAAATTAATGTTACCTGGAAGTATTAAAGAAAGATCCATAAACTGAGCAAAACATACCGCTCAATACATTTCACCTTTTTACTTTTATCTTTTCAACCATGATGACAACAGGCCTGACAAGATATTACCTTGCTTGTTACCAACTGATAAGTATTTGCACTGTCACTGTTCCAGAACGCTGAAATTAATAATGCCTCATTACCTACCTAAAAATAGCCTCAAAAAACTATCATTTGAGGTCATTTTGAGTGGGGAGAAATCCAGAAGGTATGTGCCATTATTATTCAACCCCACCACCCGAGAACAGGAAAAGTAGCACCTATATTTCCTTTAATAATAATGCTTCAATTTATTTAATAAAAAGATCAAGGAATGATATATTAAAATTATGCAATAGGCATTATATATTAAGTAGATGAAGCACATTTTCCAAATTTAAACCACAGATCACTCTACGTTCTGAACATTTTATATTTTGTTTCAGATGAACATTGTGCATTAGACAAAACTGTCAAGATTAAAGATATGCAAAAATTCTAAAACTGCAGTAAAAGACTGAATATTATATAAGACCCATATTATTCCAGGTTGACTAAGTTTTGATAAAATATTAGATGAAAGTCTCTGGTATGAGTGAAAGTCAGATGAATGACACTTTTTTGATGTAAACATTATCCTAAAGGTCAAAATAATGAAATGACAGTTCTATCTTCAGCTTTTTGACATGAAGCAGCTTATGAATGAATACTTTTTTTTCTCCTCAGAGATTAACATTAAAAAGTTAAGAAACAGAAGGAAGTTGCGGAATGTGAATAAGTAATAAAGACTGAAAAAATAGTAACTATTCACTTAAGTAGAAAGGTAATGTAGAAGTCAAATTGAAATAAATAAATAATGAGTAAAATAAGTAATAAAATATCTATTTTTAAATCCCAAACATATTTTTTCTAACAGTAAATGCTATTGATATAAAGACAGAACATAAATCTAATGAACAAATCAGATGAGTAAATTTCAGATGAATGCCTCGATAGGATCTTTATTACTGAAACTGACAGGGTTGCACAAATTTAAAATCAATTAACCAAGAAATGAGACTCTATAATTTATTTATCAGATTTCATTTGCACATGCACAAATTAGTGGATGGAATTCTGACCAAGTTTTCAAAACTGTTTAACTTTTTGTTCACAAATTTGAGCTTGTAAGTGTAACAAAAATTGAAATAAGATTACATTGTACTTCTGTAATTGCAAGTAATTTCTCCAAGCCTGACATTATTGTATCTGCTTATTTATCTAGAGAGTGGATAGACTACCAAATAAGAATATAGATATAGTAAAGGATGAAAAAAGAAAAAAAAAGAAGGCAAGAACAATAATTGATAGCAACTGCTGGGTTTTTCCTCTTTTCCACTCGACAGATATCACCAGACAGTGGCGGCTGGGGAATTTTATCATCTGAAATATCCAAACATCATTGTGAGACATCTGCACAACATTAGCAAAAACAAAAAGGTTTCGTATTTGAGATGGAAAATATAAGTAGGTTATGTGAGGAAATGAGGGATGGCACATTTTGTATTTGTTGTGTTATTGCCCCGTTGTATTACTTTCTTCTTCCTATAGCAACATCCTTTTATTTCCTATGACCCCTATTCCAAATAATTTTTCAAAGGTTGGGGAAGGATTCATCTGAAAACAGAAATGAACTTGCTTGCCCTAATGCTGAATAAAACTAGCAAAGCTTATTTTTCAGTTAAAGCTGTTATTTGGATACTCTAATTCACTGACCAAACACGACCATTGTTCAGTCAAAGCAAACCTGTCTGAATCACTTTGGGCAGGGGTGGGATGCTACAAGTTTGGCCCGGTTCTATAGAACAGGAGTCGCCAACCTTTTGGACCTCAGGGACCACCAAACTCATAATTTTAAATATCCACTAATATGAATTTTGATTGACGGTGGCTTGCTGACGTTGGTGGGAATGTTGGTCCCATATTCCAGAGCTGCAGTAGTCACAGGACTCACCTGTTGGTCATCCTGGAGTAGCTGCTCCTCCACCCAGGTGCACCAGCCTGCCATGGACTAGAGGAGCTGCTCCAGAAGACCAAAGGGCCAGTCCTGTGACTACTGCAGCTCTGGAATATGGGACCGACTTTCCCACCAATATCAGCAAGCCACCCCGGGGTGGATTTCCCTCCCCCACAATTGGTTTTACCTTCCAGTTCCAGTTCGCATGGCTCTACTCAAGGTAAGGTTTGCACTTGGCCGAAGGGTGGGGACCAGCAGATGGGCAGGCCATGTGGGCAGCGCAGCCTTGTGTTCTTGCGCAGTGTGGATTAATTGCTTTGGGGGGAGTGCTTTGGGGGGACATTTCTCACGGACCACCAGTGGTCCCTGGCCCACAGGTTGGCAACCACTGCTATAAAACTAGCAGCTCCGAAGAGCAGCTGACATCGAACTAGTTCGCTGTGATGATTGTCTGGTTATTTCTTTGGACCACCTGCCCACCTGGGCTCTAGGTTGTCCTTTAGTCTCTGCTTTTTCCTCCTCAGCTGCTTTGAGCAGCACAGCTGAGTGCTGCTCATCAGCTGGAGTAGGTGACTGCTTGCCAGACCCGGTAATTTGTAAGTAATGCGCACATGCACGTAGTGTGCACACAAGTGCAGTGTGCATTTGGCGTGCAGGCGCATGAAGCGAACCAGTTGTTATGCCAGTAGGATTCCACCCCTGGCTTTGAGTCACTTAAAGTTCAATTATAAATCAGTTTTTCCACTACAATATTATATATATATATATTAATGGTAGAAATTATTATGTAGTTTAAAATAACAATATGTAGGTTTGGAGGAAAAGAATTGCAGGGAAACCCAAGCTCACCCCAAACAGAAGTTAAGGAAAAAGAGAGAAATTATACAGCAGAACTGAAAGAAAGAAGAGGAAAATAGGTTAAAGAAAATGGTATATTATTGGCTGACTTTCTGTATAGTAATGATTTGTTCCGGATTCTACCTGTTAGTTAATTTCTGTACTCTACTGTGAATTAATATACAGCTTGTGCATATGTTATTAGATGAAGAAATATAGTGTGAATACCACATATGTGAAAGAGATGCTTGTCAATTAGCAAAAAATTTCTATTGAAAAAATAAGAAAATCCAAACTGCCTTGTTTGAACAAGTAATGGAAAATGGATGAAACAATCACAGTTGTTAAAACAAAAACAATTAGTTCCTGGGTCTTGGCTATCTAGGTATATTGTTAGCATTGTTATATTATTATTATTTTTAATGAGTCTAGGCTAGTTAATGGTAAAAATGGCATTTGATAGAGAATAGGCCATTATTTACTCCCACTGGGAAGGTATAATTCAGAGTTCTTTATTTAGGATTCTATGATATTTAAAAAGTTATTTGAAGGCCAGAATAATGTCTGTGTGTAGCTGTGTGTGTATTTTTCAAGTGAATGCCATATATAACATGGTAAATAACACTAACAGTGGTGTAACTGATATGATAAATCTGAAGTAACTGATTCCAGTTTTGTACTTGAAATATGTCAGAGATTATATGTCTCCTTGAAATTGAACCAAGACAATGATTTTGAATATATGGGATTGTCACTGTAACAATACATTGGATAGAAGACATCATCCCATAGAAATATATCATTTTAGAATTTTGAACAGCTACTTTTGCAAGTCTAAAATGTTAAAGGTGTTTTCAACAGATAAGAGATGTAGGGAAAGGAATTTTTTCACTTTCTGAATAAATGTAAGGAACTACTTTCTGAAACATAATTCTGTGATCTTTTTCTTAATGTCCTCTTTTATCACTGGGTGTTAAGGGAGATGCAGAGTCCTGGTTCTTGTACTTCTGTCCTCATCCATTATTATTTGATGCTGATATGATGTGTCTTTGATGTCTTGATGTGTTCTTCTAGGTATGCCTTGTGTTCTTTGGTCTTCTTGTCTTTTTGTACTTGTCTTGTATAGTATAGAATCCCAAGACATTTTCTGCAGGTGAGCAAACCACTTAATGTGCTGTCTTTGTAGGTAGTTTAAGATTGGTTCTATTCCAATTCTTTCTCTAATGATCTCATTTTTTATTGTATCCCTTCTGGTCACTCTGGCATCTTTCCTCAAATATCTCATTTCCATGGTGACTAACTTTCATTAATATTTACATGATAGCATAATGAAATGTAGCAAAAAAATTGAATAAATTTTGAAATGAGCAAGCATAATGTGATTATTTTTCATATAAGTTTTCACATAAGCTTTTAACATAGCAAAAGACAACCAGTGTAGCAATTGAAATTAGAAATTTTGAACAAAAAAATCATACTCATGTATAATTCATTAGAATGTTAATCTACCAAAATAGAATAATAGAAGAAGGAATATATTTATGGTGGAAATAGACATTCAGGCCAATTGAATGTTGCAACAAATTAAAATGTTTGTTTCTTGGTATGTCTAAAATGAATAGGATCTATTTAATCTGCACCTTCAATATTCATTTTCTTTACTCATTCTTCTGTTCCTATGGCTAGGATCACAAATCCTTACTGATCTGAATACATGCTCAGGTAGCCCTAAAATTTGCATTACAGATTAACTGAAACAAGTTTCAGTCCCTTTCTCTCATGTGTCCAATGTGCCATTTTAAACAACTATTTGCTAAACGAGTGTGACACAAAAATTGGTTTGTAAATGAAGTAACTATCTGCCACAGCAGTGTGTATCTAGGATATGAGTTATTTCACATTAATAATGTCTATTGACCATAACAAACCTTAAAATATGAACCAGAGGCCAAAGCTGTCCAAACTAATGTGGGTAGGTGATTTACAAGCACACAACAGAAAGCTTCAAACAGATCTAACGAAAGTGACTCCAACAAATAACCCCTGAAATACTGTAAATGGATCATCTGGAAAACAGAAGCATTAGAAAAAAAAGAGAAAGGCACTTCTGTTTCTTATGTCCTTGCTTTGGATTACCATGGAAATCTGCTCTGAGGGAAAAGCAACTGAGAACTTCATTTGTTGAGAAATAATATTTGATGTATGTAGCTGTTTTTCAACCTTTATAAATTATTTTCGCTTTAAAATGTTTTTTCCTAGCTTTGGTGTTAATTCCATATTTGTCACAAAAGAACCATGTGACAATTGTTTTTTTAATATAATTTTCAGAATACTGCATAGGAGTGGATTCAGATTTTAGCACAGTCAGTTTGTCAGCTACCTTTTCTTTGCTTCTCTATAGGGCAGATTCATTTAATCTGCTTCAAATGTTTTAAAACTAGATGCAACAAAATTTAAGTTTTTAAGATTTGAGCTTACATTCCGTTGCCAACATTCAAAGCCTTCTTTCTGACATTAAGAAGCTGAAAGTTCAAAAGAACACTAGGTAGACAAACAGACCATAAATATGATAGACAGGCAATAGATTGCCATGCTTCTCACATAATTGATTCTGGACATCTTGCAAGGTTAAAAAAGAAAAAAAAAACAATTCTCCAAATATAATCCCCCAGTGCAATTAATAAACTGCTATGAGTGTATACACTTATATATGAGTGTATATAACCACTCATTCCTCTACCCCCTGACTCATTCCTCTATCCCCTGACCTTCCAGATCTTTAGATAAATGGGTCTTGGAAGACATATACCACTCTTTTCTACATTCCTACATTCATTCCAGTATTTTGTTGAGGCATATCATCCCGAATTATGCACTACATTACTAAACTTTGCATTACTTTGAAAGGTTGACATCATTCCTCTTATTTTTATCTTAAATTGGACTTACAGGAGAAATAGACAGGTAGATTATCTATATTCCAACACAAACATAAAATAAGTCATAAAATGGATCCATAGGTATTGGCTTTTGATTATCAAAATGTTCACTGAATACCTTCACATAGTGTTTTAAGCAATAGGTCTAGACAAGAGTATAGATCATAATCATTCTCATTCTGCATTCACTTTCTAGCAGTAATAACGTATCAATCAGATTTGTCACATCTTCTCAGTATGCTACAAATGCAATAAATGTAACCAAAGACCAGGTTGGTCTCTAATAGGCTCATGTTACTTTATACATATTAGGATTGCTAATCTAGAGACAAATGAGAACCAATATAGAGGGTAGCAAGGAAAACATATTGTGAAGAGGATGTGTAGCACCCCAGACAATCCTATGGACTCTGCTGTAGCAACATTATACAGGACAATACTATTTATGATTAATATTCAAATGCTACCTTCAAAACCATGCCAATTTGTTGTGTTATACATTACATGTCTCTTCCCAATCTTGCCATCTTTTTTGCTCTTTGAAAGCAGAAACAAATAGATAGGCTTATATTAGGAATCACTTATAGCCAAAATGTTGTTGACTGAAAGTAGAACAATCAAAGATGGGAAATAATTCTACACTTCTCCTGTCAGGATTCTGGCAGTTATTCCAAGTAAATCATGAGCCTCGAGCCACACTCCCAAAACTCCAAAGGATTTATTAGAAGTTAATATGCTGGTATTAGCCTGGACGTAACCAACTCTGAGATACGTAATTCACTGTCACCCTTGGTCCTGCTTTTCCCCCCATCCCTCTGGGTGTATCATCCAACGAAACACATCTCTAGCCAAGAGTCATCAATCATGCTCTCCAATTAGATTTTTGCACAGCAGTCATCTAGTCATCCAATCAGCCTCTGAAGAAAATATGAATGGAATGTACTTTCGATTCCACATTGCTGCCTGCTTTTTGAAATCCCCCCTTCTTTCTGTTGACAACTATAATAATGTGTATACAAAATGTTTTATGATTTGACATCTCTCTCTTGCTGGGTATGTATGTATGTATGTATGTATGTATGTATGTATGTATGTATGTCCTGCATGCATGTATATATTACAGTATTTGTTCTGTTTTAAGTATTGAAAGCAGAATACAGTCAATTTAATTGCTGTCTTTCCTATGGTGTACTCTTATACACATGTCTTAAAATAAATACAGGTTGATTAATATTTTTAAATATAGCTGGCTTTGTAAATAACAGATGAATTAGGATCCAACTGTATGTAGTCGAAATTCTTTAACATACCCGATCTATGAGATGGTAAGAAACTGAACACAAATTATTTTAATAAGTTATCTTCAGATATGTCATTACCAATTTGGTAATGATATCAATTGCTGAGATGTTTTATATGATGTGCATATTAAGGAAATAAAAAGAAATAGCTTTTATTCACCTACGTGAAAGTTTCATTGCACCAATAGCTTCCCCATATCTGCTTTTAACTTAATTAATGTAGTAATCAAGAAATTAATTGATGTGTGGATTAATGCAGTTTCTCTTACATTCCATTTGTCCCTCAATAAATAGCTTGTTGTTAGCATATATTTATTGGTCTGTCTGAAAAGGAAGGTTCCTTTGAGTCAAATATGAATCTAGTTTGTCTCAGTCTTTTTCCAGGAATGTTAGTGATTCTTAGAAAAAAAAAAAATCACAACCCTTTCCTTTCTATTTACAGTCCTGGAAATCTCTCATCCCTCTTAGACTAAATAACTTAGTTGACTAGGTAACGTCCCCATAAAAACTTACAAAGAAAGGAGTGTTTTTTTTTATTTGATTCTTCATGGGAGTTTTATTCCAAGGCTTTTCTCAGTTCTTCATTGAAAGTAAGAATTGCCTGAACCCCGAAATGGGAGGCAAATAAATTTGATAAATAAATAAAATAATTTTATTTTTGAAAATGTTTTTTTTTTTCTTACCAGGGTTTAGGAGACATGATGCTGGTTGAAGTTCACAATAAGATGACTTTTGGTAATTTATGTTCCATTGTCACAAAACTGCAGATAAAACCTGAAAATAAAAATACAATTATTTTTAAATGGTTGAAATATCTTACAATATTTACATAATTGTATGACTATATTGTATTAAAAGACCATTGATATTATACAGTATATCTTTTCCTTATGTCTTTTTTCTTCTTGTTTTTTCCCCCCATTCAACTAGGTTAAGGACCACTAGCTGCAGCCAACTTGCTGTCGTCATCTTGCTCACCACATAAGCTGTGGTGGCTCAGTGGTTAGAATGCAGTACTGCAGGCTAATTCTGATGCCTGCTGGCTGCCTGCAATTTGGCAGTTCGTATCTCACCAGGCTCAAGGTTGACTCAACTTCCCTCCTTCTGTGGTCAGTGAAATGAGGACCCAGATTGTTGGGGTCAATATGCTGACTCTGTAAACCACTTAGAGAGGGCTGTAAAGTAGTGTGAAGTGGTATATTAGTCTAAGTGCTGTTCCTATTGCTATTCCACATTCAACCTACTTGCCTCTTTTGATGAGTTCCCTAACCCCTTCTGATTTTGCCTCCTACAGAGATCATTCCAGATCCACCAAATTGGCTTGCTCCTGCTGAGTGACTCATATCCACCCCTGCAGACCCTTGCAAGGTACCTCCATCACCAAAATCTTTACCTCAACCCTTTGGGTTTTTCCAAAATAAAAACTGCTCTCAGCTACCCCATTCTGGATAGCAGCAGTTCCTCATGAGCTGTTGACCTGGACGTCCAAAGCCCCATCAGCTGGCAGGCGATCGGAGGGTAGGCGGGCATGGTCCAGGCTTATTGGTGAGCGCCAAGCTGGCCATGTTGAAATTCTACTAAGTGATCAATTTTTAAATAGTTTCAGGAGTGGAGAGGTATAAAGGAACTCGCAGAAACCACAGGCCTACAAAGTGGTAGGACTGTGCTGCAAATCTTTGACAGCTTCCCCTCTCTCATCCAATCAGAGCCATGGCACTCTTGTGGCCAAAAAGTCTGTCTCAGCTCAATCAACTGAATCACTTTGAAGATGCAACTTAATTTTATTTGCATGCAATCAATATTACAGCTTTGATACTTTGCTGAGTGACCATGAACAAAAGGAAAACCAGGGCTTATATACCTTTGACCTATTACATTGCAAGGAAAAGAAACAATTTGGTTTACTGGGTCAAAGGTTTCTAATTAAAATCTTCTCCCTTTTACTATTTAGGGTCAAATCAGCTTGCTTCTCCCTTTTTTTTTCTTTCAAGGGCACTTTAAACAGCTCATACGGGGTTTATTGCTTTGTTTTTAAATTAAAATTCAGAAATGTACAAAATTAAACAGTGGCTAAAGGAAACAGAATCATTTAAATGTTTCCAATCATCATTCAATTTAAACTATTTATTATGATTTCCTATGATGGTATGCATCAAGTAATATTTTTTAAAACAACACAACATTAAATTAATTAGGTAACATAAGCACTAGTTAAATGTAATTATAAAATTTCAAATGTTCATTCTGGTGCAGCTGAAATGATGACTTTTCACTTGGATCAAAACCACCTAAATTAAGACTCAAACCTTTTTGATTCTTTTCTAGCTGAAATCTATCATCTTCTTTACTGACTGTTTGTGACTTCCATTAGGACACAGCCATTGTAATATAAATGATTGGATGATACTAGAACCAGCAAGCAGCCTACCTTTCCTGTATCTTTTATAAACAAACACATAATGCTAAACACTTTAATGTTGATGTTTGTTGGGAGTACATCAGCAAACCTCTTAAAAAGAGAATTACACAAAAGGTTAATGAATGGAGGGACCAAAACCTTGTTCATGTATTTTTAGAATTTTTTTCAATAATTTTTATAATTTTTAAATAATGTTTAAAGCACCTGCTCAAGAATCAGATTAAGAAAATTAATCAGATATATGCTTCAGTACCACTAAGAATAGAATAGAATAGAATAGAATAGAATAGAATAGAATAGAATAGAATAGAATAGAATAGAATAGAATAGAATAGAATAGAATAGAATTCTTTATTGGCCAATATATATATATATATTGTGTGTGTGTGTGTATCTTTGGTTATTTGGGTTTTCTCCCACGTAAAATTGGAAGTATCTAGGCAACGTTTCGATTAAGCCCCATTCATCATCGCAGGCTTGTGTCTTCGGCTCTGTGCTTCTCAGAGTAATGTGAGCTTGCAGCTGCTTCTTCCTTTTAACTGCTAGTGGGGGTGTGACTTGATTGGGTGGGGGCTTGGCTGTGTTCTGATTGGCTGGGGGTGTGTTCTGATTGCTTGGGGTTTTGGCTGTGTTCTGATTGGTTGGGGGGTTGGCTATGTTCTGATTGGCTGGGGGTGTGTTCTGTTCAGGTGGGGGCTTGGTTGTGCTCAGGTTAGTCTTAGTTACTGGGAGAAAACCCGAATAACCTAAAGATCCACATACAAATACCCGCGAGAACCTCAGAAAACATATATATATATATATATATATATATATATATATATATATATATATATATATATATATATATATAATATTTTCAAGGGTTCTCTGCAGGTATCTGGCAGCGGCGAGGTCCCACTCGCCATCTTCAGGCTGGTGCTTTCGGCTTAGTGCCAGTGCAGGCAGTCTGCCTGCACTGGCACTAAGCCGAAAGCACCAGCCTGAAGATGGCGAGTGGGACCTCGCCGAAACGCTGCAGATACTTTGAATCTTACGCGGAGAGAACCCGAATAACCAAAGATCCACATACAAATACCATGAGAACCTCAGAAAACAAATATATATATATTTAAAGTTATATATATATAAAAAAGTTATATATAAATATATATATATTTATATATTTAAATATATATTTAAAGTAACACAATGCTGCCAGCCAATCAAGATACAAAAAGAGCCAAAAAACAGACAGAAGATATCAGAGACACCCATCAAGCAGAACACAGCAAACTCCGAGACCAATAAACACAGACCAAGACTCCCAACCAATCAGGATGAAGAAAAAACCATTCTGGCACAGCAATAGGCTGCCCCAAATTTAAATCTGAAACCACTGTAAAAGTCTGACCCACAGACGGACACAATACAGAAGCCTGATGATGGCAGATGAGATTCTGCTGAAACGTTGCTACAACTTTAAAAGAACTACAATGACGTGGGAAAATACCCGAACCAAGCCGAACACCATACATGTAAGTACCATGAAAACTTAAGAAAACATATATATATATATATATATATATATATATATATATATATATATATATATATATATATATATATGTATGTATGTATGTATGTATATGTATATGATGTATATGTATATGTATATGTATATGTATATGTATATGTATGTATCCTACTGTTTCCCCATACTTGATAATGTTGTCAGTTTCTCATTTTAAATTCAAGCTTACATAATATATATTTATCTGTACTTTTCATTCCTAGGAAATTAAAATGCACTTAATCTGATTGGTTTGAAAGTTATATAAATAGGCACTTTTGGGAAGAGAGGTAAGAAGTATGAAAACTAATTTAGCCAAGACAGATGAAAACAAGCTGAAACAAAGATGTACAATATGGAAGGGGTGTCAAATTCAAGGCCCGTGGGCTGGATCCAGCCCATGGGGTATTTCGATCTGACCTGTGGGGCTGCTCTGGAAACAGTGAAGGACCAGCCTGAGGTGCCTCTCCCAGTGAAAATGGAGCTTGGGGGAGCTCCATTTTCGCTGGCAGAGTGTTAGCAAAACAAACCACTAGCAAAAGTGGATTCCCCCCAGGCCTGCCTGGGCCACCACAGGTGCTTCTGACACAAGTGATAATGAGCTGGTCACGCCCACACCCTGCCCATGCCCCCTGGTCCCTCCGAGGTCAAATACAACCCTGATGAACTTCAATGAAATTGAATTTGACACCCCTGCAATATGGTAACAAAGAGATGGATGGCAACTCTTCACGCCAAAAAGGTGAGAGACCCATTGTTCCCCATGGGCAGATGGAAAACATGCAAGAAGTCTACTTAGAATTGACTATAAACAGGGCTTGCATTTTATACTCAGCAGTTGCTTTTTCAACTTGTCTAGTTCTTGCATTAAACTTGTTTACCAGACATCTAAATCTTTGAAGCACTTTAAAGGTTTGTGCACACTTTAAAAATAATGTACAAGTGTGGGGGGCATTAAATTAATACAAGCACAAAACCTCATCACCATTCATTGTCCCAAAGATGCTATTTCAAGAGGCAACTGGCTGAAGAAACTTCTTGGATGAGAAGCAAAACAAAGAAAGTCCAGTTATCTGACCTGGATGATTGACGTTCTCCATAGTCAGATTGCCATTCATTACAACATGCATTTTTTTAAAAATTTCTATGCAATCTTGAAAAAAAAAGTTGAAGACAATTTAGTAAAGCTGTGATTATCTTTACTAAATTGATTCATTTGGTGAGGAGCATATTTTTTTCAGCTTCAGATGAACTTCAGTAAATGCTTTAATAAATATTAAAGAACAATTGCACTTCTGCAAGGCCAAAATAATTTATTTTGAATCATTTTCAAAGCATATACAGTACATCTCTAATAACAAATTATACCTTCCAGTCATTAATTTTCAATATACTATAATTAAAATTATTTCAGAAATATACTTGGTGTCTCATTATTGATTGCTACTTGCTATAGAACAACTTAGATGCTTACAAACTACTTTATTTAGCCATTTTTCTTTAAATTGTTTCTTGACTTCATGAAGATACAGCACCAAAGGAACAAAAGCTATATTTTTAGAAAGCAAAAAAAAAAAAAAAAAGCACCAACAACTAACAACACTTCCTATCTAAAATGACACTTACTATAAGGTATTAAAACTCTAAAGGTATCAACCTTATTTCCACATATAATAATAAAAAGGAAGCTTTCTTCATATTTCACAGTAAATATGCTTTATAATTCTAATAGAAAATTTATTCGCTGCTTTGCATTAAGAAAACTTTATTCCCCCCCCCCCCTGAAATATACAAAGTTTTTTAAAGATTGGTAATTTAGCTGAATAAAAGGATTCCAGAATTAACTAGGTAAGACACATCTTCAGTTTACTGGATTAGCCCTTGTAAAATGTAATTACCATATTTATTTATTTTAAATCCATTGAATTCAATGGAGCTACTTAGAAGTAGTTACCTTGCTTGATGGCACTTGATAAATATGTGGTTTTCACTGCTTACAACTCCATCAGATAGAGATTATGTTGAGTATGTGATTATTCCAAAGCACTGCTTTAATGGTTTTCATTATTACAATAATTGGAATGGTAGACTTTTGCATTTTGAATATTTAGCCTCATGCTTCAATCAACTTAGCCTCAACCAATGCAAATATTTACAAACAATTAAGAGCTCCTGAAGCAAATGTTCTTCTGTTTAAATACAGTGTCAAACATCTTTCTGAAATGATTGTTAGAAAGGAGAAATCATTTACAAAATATTTTTCCAGACAATCTCAGTACACTATATTTACCATCTAGGGACAATTTTTAATAGACAATAATTAGGATGCTAGGAAATGTTGATTGCTAGATGAACTATGTTTGCACAAAAGAATGAATTGTATTTTATCATATTAAAATAAATATTGCCAGGAACACTAATTATAAATGATTGTGACTAGGTAAGCTATATTCTTCAGGTTGATCATTGGGGACCCCATTGAAACTTCCATCATTTTCTCAGCAATGGTAAGGAACTGTTTTGTCATTACCTTGTTCTCCTTTGAAATACAGTATATTGATAATCTAAGGACAGTTCAGTAGAAAATCAATGGGTGGAAATAAGTTTAACTTTAAAAGTCATGAAAATCTATTAGTCTTAGCTTAAGTCAAACTCAAGGCCCAGGGGCCAGATCCAGCCCCTGGGGTACTTAGATGTGGCCTGCGGGGCCACCCTGAAAACAGCAAAAGGCTGGTCAGTGGTGCCTCTGCCAACAAAAATGGAGCTTGGGAAGGCCACATGTGGCCCTCCGTAGCTCCATTTTCACTGGCAGAAGGTTTTAGGAGGCTGTCATGGCTGAAAATGAAGCTTGTGAGGGCCGCACATGACCCCCCCCCCTTGAGCTCCATCGTCACTGGCAGAGAGTTGCAGGAGGCCATCGCAGCCAAAAACAGAGCTTGAAAGCCCATTTTCACTGGCAGAACACTCCAGTGATGTCAGCTGGCCCCGCCTACCCTGGCCATGCCCACCCAGGCCCCCTGAGGTAAAACACAACCCTGATGCAGCCCTTAATGAAATCGAGTTTGACATGCCTGCCTTGAGTAATGAAGCCAGCTAGTAATCCTGGACCAGTCATCCTCTTCTGGCCATAGGAAGCAAGAAATGGTAAACCACTTCTGAAATGTTGCCAGGAAAATTGCAGAGAGTAATCCACTAGTCAACACTGATTCAAATGCAATTCTTTTTAAAGTAAGAACTCAAATTAATACTTTTAAAAATAAATTAACAATACATGTTTCTTTTCATTGTTTTGTTTACCAAGTCGACAGATCCATTTAATATACCATTAATTACACTTTGAATAATTTGTTTCAAACACATAATGTCTTCATTAAACATTCAAATAATTCATTTTAATGCAAATAAATTGACAAACACCAATTGATTAAACCATATTAAATCAGGAGGAACAATTACCCGAGTTTACTGGAAGAAAAATGCATGAAGTTCATTTTGTTGGTTCTCTTATCAAGAAGGGAAACAAAACAGAACAACACCACCACAAGAGCAAATAGTCTGAATACACTTGAAATACCTTGAGCTTAGAACTTGACAACATTTCAACATCTTGTCAGGCATTTCATTCTGATCGTTTCAATACATGCATCTACAACAAAGAGCCCTTGAAGCATATGTCAAACTGCATAAAAGCAGTAGATTAAAACTATAAACAGAAGGTCATAGTATGGTATTTTAACATACATCTTTAATACAGTGAAAAATGTAAAGAGAAAATTATTTTTTTCTGTGACAGCACAGATACAGTGACTTCATTTTCCACATGTGGAACATAGAACCATTCTTCTGGCTGTGACAATGCAGGAATCTTTCATAATGAAAGTTAGGCTAATTTTAAATTACTCTGTACATCCTTGTTTCCAAGGGTTTTTCAATAAAAAACAGGCTAGAAAGAGCATCTGTGTGGATCTTCACATTTAAACTAAGTTCTAGAAAAGTCAGACAGAACACAGAACATAACAACATGAAGAACATACTATGCAGAGTTACATGGGAGGAAGGTTTTGAGGAAAACTTTCTTTACCATTTAATGAATTCAAACTGTCAAGCTAAGAAAGGAGCTTATTGAGTAATAAATAAACATCTGATCAATTATATCTTTTCAAAGGTCTTTGGTTACACTGCATACTCAGGATTCTTGAACAAATAAAAATAAAAAAGTTGGAAAGCGATAATCTGCCTTTATTTCTTGGATGTTTTTATGCAGGCTCTCTTTCCTACATTTTCTCCTTTTTCCTCTAAGCACAATGTTCAATTTAACACAATATGGAGAAAAACTGAAAGCCAGCCTGACAGCTACTGTACCTTTTTCCAGTCATGCAAAATTTCTACTTTATAATGTCAACAGAAAACACCAACAGCATAAACGTGATCTTACAAGAGCTTGAAACTATTATTCAAACAATATTGTTAGCCCTCCCAGGCCAACCAGAAAAGAAACAGGACCAAAGGAGTTACTTCTAATTTATTGTAAGGGTACATTAACCAAAGCTTGAAAGTCTGAAAATATAAATCTCTGTCCATCACTTTTAACAATCTGATACATTAAAGTAGATCCCTTTTCAGTTTCTTCATTTGGGCAATTAGATGTTGCAGGTGTCTCCACTTTCATCTGAAGCACCTCTTCCTTTCATCCTTCAAGTTCATTCCCACATACCATTATCATGAACCATGAGAAGCCATTGAATGATTGAACCACAATTCAAAGTACATCTTTATACCATGTCATGAATTTGAAAAATAAAATATAATCTCCAGCCGGATATCTGAGAACCATTGTCTTAACCAAATAGATAGTATTTATTTAATATTTGCTTAGAGAACTTTATTCCAGATCGTATTTCTGTAACATATACAAGCTAGTTGTAGAAGGCTTCTAGATTGCCTTAATAGAAATCTTGAAATTAAATAACTGGAATTTATTTGCAAGTTAATGTTTGGGACACTGATACAAATCAGCATGCTTCAGTATTAGATTTCCACAGAAGAATCTGACACAGCACCTCTATTTTTGAGAGTATTCTTGAAATATTCAGCAGTGCACTAAAAGTGTGAAGTAAGGTTATTTTTAAGTAGATGAGGTATTTTAAGTGATGTTCACAAAAGGGGAAGAGCAGGATAATTTGCTTTTAACATATTTCTTTGGGTGTAGAGTTCCTTTATTTTTAACACCACTGCAAAATGTATGCATTTCTCTGTATGTATATGTGTGAATTTTGCATGATTTCTATCCGTAACTATGGAAAGGTTATTTGTGCAGGAATGGGCAAGCAAGTTCACACTGTCTGCATCTCTGAAGCTTGAGGATGGTTTTTGATGAATGCCTTTCCATGTCTCCATCGGGAACTTTTTTTCAGAAGGAAAAGTAAGAAGGGAGACATGCTATTTTGCATACTGTTGAGAATGTTATATATTGGCTGTTTGCAGATTAATTTATTGCATTTACTGTATGTTATACAGGGGTGGTACATATCAGGTCTGGAATGCAAAAACCTGTTCACCTCTAGTAACACAAAAGAGATTCTATCATCCCAGATCAAGAAACTGCATACAACCTCAATCATGGAACATGTTTAAGATTGCTTTATATTGATATAAATATCTCTCTGTCTCTCCATCCATCTATCAATCATCTATCTATCTATCTATCTATCTATCTATCTATCTATCTATCTATCTATCTATCATCTACCTACCTACCTACTTACCTACCTATCATGTCTCTATCTTCTCTTCTCAGCTTAGTTGTATTTTAAAAGGAAATTCTAGAATATGGCTTGCTTGCTTGCTTATTACAATATGTACTTTTTTATTACAAAGATTGCAAGTTGCCTAACAAGATTTTAGGCTATTAAAATAATTGACGATATAAACATAAAAACAACATTCCATATGCCATTATGCAAAACAAGTTGCTTCCTCCAGAATGGAAAGTTTTTATTGTTCTTCTGAAGGAAGTCAGTAGTGGGAGGGATAAAACAGCAAAGAAAAGAAGCTAGAGAGGCAACCCCAACTTTGTCCCTAAATTCAATCTAGAAAAATATACATTGCAAATGCATAAAAACTCTCTTTTCCTTTTTTCTCCTGAAAGCAACAATAAAAACTGTGATGGAGAAAGAAACAGTGATATGAATAAGCCTATTTATTATTTCTTCAACAGAAGAGAATATGTGAAGCTCAGGATTAAACAGTGGGGTTCATGGTGGACTCTGAGCTTGGCTGTTTTCTTGCAGCTGCTTCATTATCCAACTAGAATAATGCATTAATGTTACCTAGTTGAATAGTGAAACTTCTGTAAGAAAACAACCAAGCTCAGAGAGCACCAAGGATCCCACTATTCTTCTTTTTCCCATCACCTTTTCACACAATTCAATTCGAACAATATTGAATGAAGAAAGTTTTCATTCATTCATTCATTCATTCATTCATTCATTCATTCATTCATTCATTGGCAACCCATCTTACCACAGGGTAAGTATAGTGGACAATAGATGGGAATATAAATGTTTAATGATGGTTGATTGCTAATGTGGATGCAGTTTCTTGAATGTGGTTGATGAGTTACTGGTAGTTTCCTACTCTATGTTTGAATTGAACCGAACTGAACTGAATTGAACTGAACTTTATTTGGCCAAGTGTGATTCAGTGAGGAACATCGTTAATGTAAAGCATAGGTCCCTATAAAAATTACAGTAGTTCGTGGGGCAGTTCACTGTAGTTTGGAAGTCACCTGGTACTACTCTGTGATACACTATGGGTATCTGTCATCAGTGATGGCTGAATTTATTTATAAAAGAATTGCCACATACACATTGGATTGGAGCAGGGGTGGGATTCTACTGGTTCTGTCTGGTTCTATAGAACCGGATGTTAGGGTTCCCGGTAGTTCAGAGAACCGGTAAAATGGCCCCCTGGCTGGCCCCGCCCCACTCCGCCCGCTTCTCTGCTCCCTGTCAGTCTCTATTGCAACATTGCAACGTTGTGCGCATGCGTGACATGCCTGCAGCCTGCTTTTGCCCGCCAGGCCAGACATTGCTGCCTGCCTTCTGCTCTGGCCCTGCCTTTACTGATCTTCCTGGGTGAGTGAAGCTCTGAAGCCCCAGTCGCTTTCCTCACACTTGCCTTTTGCTGCCACCGGTCGCCTTTTTCCCTCCCCACTTGCCTTTTGCTGCCGCAGCTGGTCACCTTTCCCCTACTACTTGCCTTCCGCCAAGGAACACACGGAGAGGCTTGTATAGGTTGAATCCTGCTTTTCTCTGTTTGCCCAACAGCTGTTTCTAATGGGAGGGGGGCTCCCATTAGAAACCCTGCCCAGCCCCTCCCAGAAGCCCCCCATGAGGCTCGTCTGGTTACCAGGTAAGTATAGGGTAGCCTCCTGGGAGCAAAAATGGGGAGTTGCGGGGGGGGGTCCGTGCTGCCCCCCACCCCGTTTTTTCTCCCAAGAGGCTCCAGGGAAGCTTGCTAGCCAGGCCAAAAACGCTACCCACCACCCTGTTTTTGCTCCCAGGAGGCTCCAGGGACACCTTCCTGCAGCCTCCTGGGAGCATCCAGCCATCCAGTGTGCCTGGTTTCGGTGTTTAGCAAAAAGAACATTTGGAGCTAATATAGTATTGATTCCTGCCTTGGGAATGTTCTGGGTAATCAAACTTATGCAGTCTCCTAAAACTGTTTTTCTTCTTCTTCCATATCCTCCTCTTCAAAACTAGTAAGTTGCTCTGCTTTTTCATGCCAGGCTTAGCGTGGTAAGTTCAGAGTGGATTTTGTAGAGAACAGGTCTTATTCATTTGCTCAATGTACATTACACCATTTCCAAAGCATAATTCAGACTATTCAGCAGTTTGCCTAGCTGCTGCTTCATTACTTCTATTGCTGTCATAACCTTTATGGGGTGTCCAATGGCCTTTTTAAGTTTGACAAGCAAAAAACATAGTAAATATTTCTCACAAATATTTCCCCTCTTCCACTTTATGGTTCGTTTAACATACAAAATTATGTGCTGTGTTACTATTCAGGCAGTTTGCAAACTTGTGTTTTTTGTTACTGGAAGGCAACTCTTTAATTTGAAGATGGTGGTGAATTCTTGGTAATAAAATGGCAAGTAAGGCTCACTTCTACTTGCCATTTAGAAAGGGTTAGGAAGAATGAGAAGGTTAAGCTTTGGTTTGTTTCCAATCTCTTTTCTTGACTTGGTTTTCATAAAAACTAGCTTTGGAATTGAAGCCATATGTGTTAAAATAAAATTCTTTCTGCATAAGTACAAGTATACAAAAAGTTTCAAGATTAATCCAAGATGTTTAATGGCTTTAAATATCTGGGTGTTGTACTAAGGTTTAAGTCAGAGATCTTCAAACTTGGCAACTTTAAGACTTGTGGACTTCAACTTCCAAAATTCTCCATCCAGCATAGCTGACTGGAGAATTCTGGGAGTTGAAGTCCACAAGTCTTAAAGTTGCCAAGTTTGGGGACCCCTGGTTTAAGTAGAAAGAGGTTCCAGCAGAAACTATACCATGAATACCATAGAGATTCTTTCTTTCTTTCTTTCTTTCTTTCTTTCTTTCTTTCTTTCTTTCTTTCTTTCTTTCTTTCTTTCTTTCTTTCTTTCTTTCTTTCTTTCTTTCCTTCCTTCCTTCCTTCCTTCCTTCCTTCCTTCCTTCCTTCCTTCCTTCCTTCCTTCCTTCCTTCCTTCCTTCTTTCTTTCTTTCTCTTAAAGGGAAGAAAAAGAAAGGGAGGGATGGGAGAAAGAAAGAAAGAAAGAAAGAAAGGGGGAAGGGAGAAAGAGGGAAGGGAAAGGAATGTGAATGAGATATGGATGGATGGATGGACAGACAGACGGATGGATAAGAGGGAGGGAGGGAGGGAGGGAAAGAAAAAGGAGAGGAAGGAAGGACCACAAACTCTGGCACTAGACGCAGCTTCAGAGGTTGCTTTGAAACAGCACAGAAATCCAGGGCTGGAAGGGACCTCAGAGGTCATCTAGTCCAACCCCGTGCCAAAAGCATTGTTAAAGTGAATTTCTATCTTTTGACCCACCCAGTAATGTGACCACCAAGTCACACTTAGTCAGTCACATGACCAGCAAGCCATGCCCAGCCAGTCACATGACCAGTAAGCCACACCCACAAATTAGACCACGCCCACAGAACCGGTTGTTAACCTAAGACAGCTCAAAGGGGCATATAAGAAATCTAGTTTCCACAGAGGAAACTCACCGAGAAAACAAATAGGGAGAGTGAAATAAAGCTAGAGAGAGGCGGTCAAAGGAGAGGCGGTTAGTTCTCACCCAAAGAGGTGGCTGACATCTGCAAGCATGGAGGCTTAAGTAGTTCCTTCGTACCCTCTGTTCCTTGTCTGACTAATTTAATGCTCTCAACTGCATATTGTGTGAGTTATTTCATTGGACAGCTTTAGAATCGAGCTTTATGTGATAAAGGTATAAATTTAATTATGTGCTGCAAGCAGAAGACAAAGAAGTTCCATCTCTAGTGTGTAAGAACGTGGCTAGTCCTTTTTCTATGACAATGGCTGATGTTATTTATAGGAATAGTCTTCTTATAGGAATGTCTTTTATGAAAACCGAGAATGAAGGTAACTTGGCAGCGCTTCTCTAGTCTCATCAGAAGGGTCTTAAAGCAGAACAAAAGAAGAAGGGAGAGAAACTGTCTATCAATATTTAGTGCATTGTGTTTCCCCAGACCAGCATGTTAAGCTACACATTTATTGCTTTCATCTTACAAACATTGCTACATATTTGGAACAATTATTATGGCTGGAGACACTGAAACATATTCCCAAGTATAAAATTAATTTTATCCAAGAAGATAAAGATGGTACCAAAAATCTCTCAGATGACAAAAATGCCTGGCATGTATTCCAAATAGCTTTCAAATTATTACTTTTATTGTCCTCATCTTCTGAAACCTCTCAATATACTGGCGATGAGTGATAATGTTTTGTAACCTTAGCTATTAAAAAGATTATCAAGATATATATAGAGAGACATTGAAATGACATGTCACTCATTTGTGTATATTTTACTATATTGTCTTACAAAGCTTTATACCAATTTGTTGAGGAGTGTCATAGTTGTCAGATTAACAGTTTAGGCTGCAAAGTATTGCAATATGTAATATGTGAACTAACAATACTACTGTCAGCACTCCTGTCTTAAAATTCAGCATCACCCCATTAGGCAGGTTAGGAAGACATGACATGGCTTGTAATATTATCATTATCATGGGAGAGAAGAAGCAATTTTCTTTGACATTTGGTGATAGTGGACTTCTACTAGAATAGGGCACAGAATTGAGATACAGTAATTTCCAAAAGTTATAATTCTGGAACTTGGGGGTGGGGGGAGGCATGGATTGATTTCATTTCTGCTCTTCTAGCATGCATGCTTTTGTATGGATAGCAGTTTTTGTGTCAGATTTTGTTTTATTACACCAGGAAACATTTTTCACAGTGGATCTACCTATGACAGTTACCTTCTTAAGTACTTTGGAGCATACATATTATTATAGATATGTATCAAACCATTTACAGATGACCTTGAAAAAAAACTCCACGAGATTACATGTGTTTTGTGATCATTACTACATGCCTCAGTTTAGATTGCACAGATCAACTTGATTGAAGAACGATAAAAAAAAAGTTTTTCTCTATATAACCTCCCTCACAGTAGCAGTAACCTACTCCATCCCACAATTCTGAAGATAATGAAACCATATTTAATTTCCAAAATATCAAAAGAAAATTCGGTAGGGGGAAAATATTTAAATATTTTGGTAGGGAGAAAAATAAAAAACTGTTGAACACATCCCATCATACCCCCTCCCCCCCCAAAAAAAAAACTCTTCAAGAAAAACAATCATTTATTATCCCAATCCACAGAGTATCTTGGTTTTTTTAAAATATAATATTCCAGAGATACATTGTAGTTACACTTGATGATAATACAAAGTTTCAAATTCACATGTTAGATTTCCTCCAAACTCCCTCAATGTTGGTAATGGATGTTATCAGTACTGCTACTAGTTTTATTGGAAAATGCTAGGGACTAGCAAAGTTAATTTTCTTATGGAGAGAAAAGCACAGGATATTCTGAGTCAGGAAAACAAGAACACAAACTGAGGATTTCCATATTTGGAACAGATCACTGTATGTTGTTGCAAGATATAATCATCACATTGGTTATGTAGAAAACATGCATGTATAATTATGTGCATATATGCATTCTAACCTTATTTTTCCTCCTCAGTTCCATGGTGCCCATGGCCAAAAGATGGAACAGCCTCTGAAATCTAGCATTTCTCTCCATGCATTTCCACTCAGCAATACATTGTTTGCATTGGTAAGAAAAATGTGGAATACATTAGGTTCCTATGAAATAGGAGTTCCCTGGTTCATAGAGAGTGCTTTGTATGATGCTCTGTAGATATATTCAATTAAGAGCTAAATAATAATAGTCATTCTATTTTTTTTTCTGAAATGCAAAGTCTAAATCACAGTTTGGGGAAATTCTTACAGTGTGTAACTTGTCAAAGGCATCTGCATAATTCATGTTTTCCCATTCTGCACATTTTATTAAATGTATTTATTCTATCCCCCTCTCCAAGTGTGGATAATAGATGTGGAAGGACCTGGAAACAGAAGACTGGAAGATAAAGAATTGTAGAAAATCACAAAATACAAAAATCTCCAAATAGAACTAGCATGGCTGTGACCCATAACATCTGGAGCACTAGTTGAATACCATTAGAACTTAAAAAAACAACCCACCATTAGATCAATTGCCAAAGGCAGTTTTACCTGGAACACCCAACATCCTGTGACAATACGTTTGAAATCATCCAACAATATCTACCTATCCCAAGTCCTTAGGAAGGACTCAATAATGTAGGTGGACAAAAATGTCAGATATAGTCTAAATAACTAGCTAACTGTGCAAACAACCATAATAATAAGTTTAATAATGATGAAGCTTTAACTGCAGATTTTTTAAAATATTGTCCAATTTATGGTTTGTTTGTTTGTATTATATGCCATCCAAAGTAATGTTTTGTGAGATAGTCACCTATATAAATATAATTCATATAAATAAATACCTGACTTTTAAATTGAAGCCTTCAACATACAAGGGTTCCAAACATTCTGTTCAGAGTCATGTCTATTGATGATTTGTATATTTGTAAGTTTAAATCAATATTTTTATTGTTTTGACATTCTTTTAATTCTTGTGGCTTGCTAATTGTTGTGAGTCACCCAGAGTCACTGAGTAGGCAGCTATAAAAATTGAATGTACAAACAATTAAATAAGATGCCCTACTAGATATAGTAGCTATCTAAAATATTTTGAATATCTTTGAAAAATCATGTCCAGAATATGAAAATATATGTATGTGAATTCTCATTTATGTTGTCTCCAGAGTTTAGCATTTCCTGTTGATGTTGCCTCTTTAGAAAATCCAATACCCTTCTATATTCATGACAGGAAAAAGAGAAGTTACTACTAAGCTTTCTTTTGCCTTCTTTAAAAATATTGACAAAAATCCGAAGCACTTGCCAGTGATTAAAAAAAAACACCATGCCAACTCAAGGTAACAAATGCAGTGAGGTTACCAGCCTATTTTATATTAGACTTAATGAAAAAAGCAGAAACAATATTATTAAAAACGTGAAAGACCAGTGCCTGAAATAGAATCATTTAGGAAGCCACAATTTCACAAGAGTTCCAACTTAATTTTGTACTTGGTTTTTGTTTGCAGTAATAAATTAAGGCAAATTTAAAAATCTTCAAACAACAAATATTTAGTAGGCAGAAATATAGAGTCTTTCTTTCTCTTCTAGTTCAGTAAGCCATTGAACACTGTTAAGAGCCTTTATTCTTTTTATTTCTTTATTTGTATCATCCCTTTATTATTTTTACAAATAACTCAAGACAGTGAACATATCTAGCGCACCTTCATTCTCCTATTTTCTCCAAAGCAACAATCCTGTGAGTTATTGTGCAATGTAGGTATTATTATTTTCTAAAGTAACATAATTACAAATAATCACTTATAGCAGTATAGCTTCTATATATTTCTCTTTAGAAAAATACTAAAAATACATTTCATTCTAATTTTGTTTCATTCTTCTGACTGTGTTAAAAGTACTCAATTGTACTAATAAAATAATCCACAGAAAGGACAACCACTATTATTTTTATCTCTGTCGTGCAAAATGTTGGATTCTTCAAACAAGCATGTATTACAATGATTGCATGTATTAAGCATGTATTACAATGATTGTCTCATGCTTCTGATATCTACATGAAACAGCCTGACTTACAAGAAGAAGAAACTTTAGCCACTTCCTAATTATAATTAAATTATCTCTGAGCTATATATTTAGATTCATCAGATGTTTTTACAAGTTGCCTGTGGAAGTCTAGTCTGCAGGGATAGTAAACATCTCAAAGCTCCCACTATGTGTATAGACAACATAGAACATATATGTTAAAATCAGTATATCAAAGGTAGAGTAGACAGTAACTAGCTCATATAATTGATACACATATAGCATTGATACACATCCATGTCAATGTGGGAGTGGAAATTAATAGAAACAGGAACAAGAATAAGAACAGAACATAGAATATAACTTTATTGTCATTTTAAATGTACACTAATCAGCATACATTAAAATGAAATTTTGTTGCATTTAGCTCTCAAAAGATAACCATTATGCATATATAACACGTATATGATACAGAGAAGCATCACAGTTTGGTTTGAATGTATACATATACATGGAGGGGGGGGGGAATGAATCCTGTGAATTCACAAGATGATGGCATAAGGAACAAAGCTGTTACAGAAACTAGGAGTCCTGCTATAGATACTTCTAAACCTCCTCCCAGAGAGGAGCAATAGAAACAGACTCTGAAGTGGGTGTATGGGGTCTCTAATAATGCTTTGAACTCTAAGCACATAGCACTTATGAGCAGTATCTTGAATAAAAGGAAGACCACTTCCTATAATCTTCTCAGCTATCCTTACCACTCTCTGTATGGACCTTCTATTTGAGGCACTGCACTGCCACCAAACCAAACAATGATGCGGTGTGTTAAAATGCTCTCAATTGTGCCTCTTTAAAAAGCAGCCAGGTCACAAGGAGAAAGATACACTGTGGGGGGTTGAGCATGTGACAACAGAATCAGGTAGTGAGTTCCAGACATTGACCACTCTGTTGCTGAAATCGTACTTCCTACAATCAAGTTTGGAGTGGTCAACATTAAGTTTATATCTGTTGTATGCTCTTGTGTTGTTGTGGTTAAAGCTGAAATATTAACTGGTAAGACATTGTAACATATGATTTTATGTACTATGCTTAAGTCCAATCTTAAGTTCTGGATGGCTTACAAATACAAATTTAAAAAATTAAAACCATAAAAAACTCATAACCCCATAGAGATAGTTCTTGACTTATAACCATTTGTTTAATGACCGAAGTTACAACAGCACTGAAAAATGGACTTTTGACTGTTTTTTTACATTTATATAACTTACACCATTCCCATGGTCGTGTGATCACAATCCAGATGCTTGGCTCATATTTATGTCAATTGCAGTGTCCTGGTATCATTTGGCAACATTCTGACAAGCAAAGTCAATGGGGAAGCCAGATTCACTTAACAACCATGTTATTAATTTAACAACTGCAGCGATTCACTTAACAACTGTGCCAAGAAAGGTCATAAAATGTGGCAAAACTCACTTAAGAACTGTCTAACTTAGCAACAGAAATTTTGTGCTCAGTTGTGGTTGTAATTCAAGCACTGCCTGAATCTCTGGGCCATTAATCATTCATAGATTACTTTTCTTAGTTATTTAAATAAAAACATGATATTCAGAGAAAAATTATAAGCTGAATTATAATAGAATAGAGTAGAATACTTATTGCCCAAGTGTGATTGGACACACAAGGAATTGGTCTTGGTGCAAATACTCTCAGTATACATAAAAGAAAAGATACATTCATCAAGAGTCAAGAATCATAAGGTACGACACTTAATGATACTCATAGGGTACAATAAGCAATCAAATCATACTAAGAAATAGTCAATATAAATTGTAATGATACAAGCGACAAAGTTACAGTCATACAGCCACAAGTGGGAGGGGATGGGTGATAAGGAGTGATGAGAAGATTAATAATAGTAGTGCAGACTTTGTAATAGTTGAACAGTGTTGAGGGAACATGATATTCAGAAAATAATTATAAGCTGAATTATAACATCACAACATCACAATCAGTATTTAGTGCTTTGAGTTGATGTGAACATGATTTACAGAGATTGTGGAAATCTGTACTGTCCTCAGATACTGTACCATGAAAAATTAAAGTTGGAAGGAAGTTTGGCAATTATTATTCTACAATAACTCTAGAAATCATATAACAATGGATTGAATTTTTAAATTGTGCCATGTATTAAGTGTTTCCATTTAATTTCAGTCAAGAGGTTTTAAATATAACAAACACGTGGCAGGTACACTTGCTCCAAAATGGATGACCTATATCAGAAAGATTTTAGATTATTATTTAAGTTTTATATTTAGATATTTTTCCTGGGTAAAATTATGTAAGATTATACCAGTGAAATAAATCCATCTTGTTAGGCAGAGATATAATCTTCATTAATTACTATTATGTCATCATGTTATTTCTAAATTGTAAATGTACCATTTATGTAAAATTTAATTAGGTACAACTCTTTTGCTCATATCTTTTGCTCATACCATATAGGGCTGCCTACATGATTTTTATTTTAAGACATGTTTTTCATAAGGAAATACATTTCTTCTTGTAAAGCACATATCTTCATTTTTTAAAAAATGGCAGATTTGGATGAAATCTTTGTATTTTTAAAAGCCCTAGATGCATGGCAAGTTTATTTCCAACTTCTTTTTTTTTCTATTATCTAGCAATCCACCTATATTTACACCTGTCTCAAACCGATGCCAATCACCATGATGTTTGAAAATTAAGGAGTTGTAATTTAACACACTTGAATGGCAACACTTTTGAGAAGATTGCCTTATGCATTTTGGAATTAGTTAGGTATATTATAGAGAACTTTAGCTTTATTTTCAATAATACAAAAATCATCTACCTCACCCCCATACATCTTTCTATTCCATATGGCTTCAAACTGTGATCAGAAGCAATAGTGAATCAATATTTAAAGCACTTTTGAATCTTTCATTTATTCAAATCACGATCAAGTAAACCTTCAGTTCAACCATTTCAGCTCTGGTTCTCTTGAACTTGAGGAGCCAAATGCTTTTTGCTACACAGTATAAAGAAGCAGCTATCCAGATTGATCCTATTTCTGAATAGTGTCACTATAGTGGACCTTCTGATCATTAATAAGAAAGAACTTGACTGATTGATTGACTGACTGTCAGTAGTGGACTCTGAAAGAGATAGACTGAAGAGAAAATTTGTAAGAGTTCTGTCCACATCTTGCTAAGCCATTTCATACCATACGAGTTCCTTATGAACAACAAAATAATCTCACAGCTGTCAGTATCACTATCTCTATGTAACTAAGACAAACAGAAGGAAATATCAGCCATACATAAACATGGTCAAGGAGGGAGGCACTGAATCAGAAATGGAAGAAAAGTAAAACAAAAGCATAAAACAAAAGATTCAAGAAGATTTGTCACATAATGATAGGCAAGAATCAAATCTGGTGAATAGCTAATGCATTATGTGCTCTTTCCAAGATTACTATTGCGGGAAGAGATATCTATCTGGTTCAGTTCCAAAGGCAATGGAGACAAAATGGAGGCTGGAGGCTGATTGGAAAGAGGCTCCATTTATTGATGAAGCAGGAACACATGGCTTCCGGGAAATAGAGATGAGAGGATGGGGTTTTTATACCTTCTTTGAACTTTGCACTTGAGCTCCCTGTTCCTGTGCAAGAACATGCATTCTATTGGCGATTGCCAGATTCCTATGGGGTCATGTTCTGGTTATGTAAGGGTCATAGCTGGACCTATAGGCAAAATACAAATCCTAGATGTTTGTCTGAGCTAAGTTTGAAGTTTCTGAGGATGATGCAATGAAAGGTCTTGTGTTTTGAAAGGGTGTTGGGTAATTCCTACTGTGGCTTAATTGCTTTTTTCCTGTGTTGGACCTTGGGTGATGGCTGATTCTAATCCTACCATTCTGCCTTTGTTTCACAATATCCTGTCTTGAATGGATTGAATGGACCAAATCTGCATTTCTAAAAGCTGGCCTCAGAATCTGCTGGGGATATTAAGAAAGTGGGGGTCGCTTTCTACATGTAAAAAAAACATTTTTCCATTTCCCCCTTTGGAAATATAATAATCTGCATTTTTAAATATTCCTCAAAATATTTCATTCTTCTAGGAGAGGGGAGTGGCTTCCTACACTATAAAATATTTTGAAATGTAAATTATTTTGAACAAGAATCACACTGATAAATCTTTAGGAAATATTAAAGGAATATTTGAAGACAGATGCATGTTTTGATCTATTACCATGCAGAGAATTATGCTGCATTTCATTTTTTCTTAAATAAAATAATCTATTATTTACTATCTATTTAACATATAAATGTGCTATACATATGTGTGTGTATGTGTATCTATATCTATGTATAATAAAAATATAATCCCATAAAATGACGGCTTGCCACAGTGGCTCGTCAAGCTTCGGAAATAGTAATTTTGATTTTGGGACAGCCTTATCACAATTCATAATTATGAGAAGTATAATTAAATCTGACAGAAACATTTTTAGATTAAGCTGGAAAGATTCTTTGAACATTTTGAAACATGAAGTAAAAGCAACATTTTATATAACATTTTTGTGCTTTAAAACAATTGATATAAACTTAGTATTTGTTTTTAAATTAACTGCGGAAGGGACTTTCTCATATTTTAATAAAAAACAAAACTAAAAATATTGTAAAAAATAATATAACAAAGCCTAACTAAAATTAACAGAAAATGCGAGCTTATGATTATTTTAACTCAAATAGTATCAAACAAAGAGCTTCTATTAAATTTATTAAATCCAAAATAAATTCAGCTAATTTTTGCAACTATTTTCTCACTAATTGTTATCATTTTTTATTAGGAGATGACAGACATTTCAAAGTAGATTTTTTTTCTATTAATTAATAAGAAGACTGGATTTTTCCTTTTAAAAGTGAAATAAATATATATTTAATTAATCATAGATTGGCTTGCCTTATTAACTGTACAACATAGAAACTCCCCACCCCCCACATTTATCCAGTGGTTAGACTTCATTTATGACTTGTCTTTAATCAAGTGATTCATATGAGATGACAAATGACGTCTGAAAGAAAATGTCAACTGTTTTAAGTCAGTTGTACAGATCTAAAGTATCAAACATTTTTCATTGGGAACTAAATTAAATTACTTTGCAGAAAAAACAGGGAAGGTTTGCAGTAATTTATTCAACATTTGTTCAAGGAATAGTCATGCTTTGAATTACTGGAATCCAAAGGAATCAATATGACTCAGTTTAGACACGGAGTCAAAGCATGAAATAGATTCTTCCTCTTGTTTTGGCTACAAATACCTTATGGAAAACACACCTTATTTCAGCCCAGTCATAGATGGTTCACCATCTATTTAAGGTTGAACAGTGGCTATACTGCATTCTAGTGCCAATTCTGGACAGTTTCAAATTACAGGAGAACAACTGGTGTTCTCTTCAATTATTCTGTTGATGTTCTGTGTGAGATCTGGGGTTAACAGAGTATTTGATATCAATTGCTTCTAAGTGCCCACCCTAATTTAGAACATAGTCCCCTAATAATAGTCTCACAGATAAACTATAATAGCTAAAGTACTCAGCTGGAGTTTAGAAGAGGGATCAACAAGTACCTTAGGGTTGATTTTTTTTTTCAGATTGTGAAAGTGGATGTGTCTGTCACTACTTCCCTGAGCTTTATCACAGAAACATCCTTGGCTTGCTGTGAAGTTTTTCATTCTTTTTTAAAAAGTTAATAAACCTCTCACATTCAGGCTAGTATATTTGTCACCACTGATACAGAATCAATAAACAAGGAGTTCATTAATTTCTCTTGTATGCTAGATTAGGTCAGTTTCAATTTGTGGTACCAATCATGATGATAGGCTATTTAGAGCAGATGCTCTACCATTTGTTTTCTTAATCTTTGCCCCCAAATACTTACACTGTCTACCTTCATTATTAATCTCACCTATGTAACATAAGTGCTTCTCTTAGGGATAGCAGAATCCCTGCTTTTTTAAAGGTTAAATTTATTTTATTGATTAGCCCTTGGACCATATTGAAGAGCACAGTTGCAGACACAAATTATTACTAAAATTACTAAAAAAAACCAATTTAAAATGGAATTGGATAAAATATAATTTAAAATGAAATTGGAATAGAATACAGTTTAAAATGAAATTGAAATAAAATACAATAATTTAATATATAAATAAAATATGATAAAATTATATTTCAGTGTCACCTCCACAATTTACCCCAATCAGTCCCACAAAAGGGCAATCTCAGCCGAACCATTTTGCTCAAGTACTGTGCTGTGTTAAATGTTATTTTCTGATTCTGGCTGCACATAAGGTAAGTTGTGTTGATATGGGAATCCCAATGGGTCATTCATTTAGTATATAGATCAAGGTACCTGTCTCTCACCTCTTTATACAGGCGACAATCAAGTAGGATGGGAGCCGGGTCTTCTACCTCTGATTATCAAATCTTATCAAATTATCAAATCAAATTATCTATGCAGTTATTTGGGTTTATTTCTATCATTTATGCATTTATAGTACAAAATAACTTAAGAAGAGCCAAGTATTCATGTCCATCAGGCATTGATTTCCCTAGCATATATTCAAGTGCAATAAAAATAATTTATTTCTCAATTTAAAAATATACCCTGAAAATTTTTAAAAGTAAAAAAAAAGTTAATAATCAATCTTTTAAATTTGACGTATTTTTCTCTACATGTATGATTTTGTTTTAGTTGTTAGCAAAATAATGAAAACATGTATTTCATTTACTTAATATTTATCTTTAAACATTAAAGATGAAATTAGTGGGAAAGATCCCAATCAAGGAAATACTACTTCAAAAATTAATGGTTTTTCTACAAAGTCACTATACCTAAACAAGCATTTCTTGTAATTGCATTATGACCACTAGGTTTTAAATGTGGAAAACCTTATCCCCTTTCACTTCTTCTTATGCCGGAGAGGAATCAAACAGAACACTTCAAGGCAGCGCCCCCCCGACCAGGTATCAGTGCTGTGGGATGGAAAAAAATCACACCCCAGGGGTTTGTGTGATTTCACAAACTACCTAGATCCCATGTATGCACAGATGAAACTTCACTATGGTTCCTAATGGGTGATACCAGTCCATGGCCAGGAAGTTTGTGCAGGGGTGGGCCTCAAACATTTGAGCAATGGGTTCTCTGCCTGGTTGCTGGGTGGGCGTGGCCATGGTGGGCATGACCTAGTTGGCCTCCTGCACCCTAGCGGGGAGGGGGCTCTGAAGGCTTTCTTCGAGCCTCCGGGAGGGTGAAAATGGCCTCCCCAGGCTCTGGAGGTTCTCTGAAATGGGGAGGGCCCATTTCCAGCCTTCCTTCACCTTCCCCGAGCCTCTGTGCATGCCCTGCACTTACCTGCATCCAAAATGGTCTACATGGGGACTCCTGGGAGGGGCAGGGTGGGGTGGGTGGGGCCAGCCAGGAGTGAGATTTGGGGGGTTTCTGAACTGCACAGAATCTTAGCTAGGGGCTCTTCTGTACCCCTGAGAACCCCCAGCAGCTCACCCCTGGGTTTGCGACCCATGATTAAAGATTGATAGCAAATTCTTGGCAGCAGACTGTAAGACTAGGAGGCATGGAAGAACAGGTTTCTTCTGGCCCAAAGCTTTAACAGAAACACATCTCAATACTATGATGTCAATCAAATAATGAGTTTTAATTTTAGTACAGAAACCATCTTCCCATTTGTTCTTGTCATTCTCATGAAGCTGTAACTTACCCAAATATCAACAACTTATTCCACTTAATCTCATATATTTGATAATATTATTTATTTTATTTAATAAGATAAAACCAGCATCTGGTTTCATTTAGATTTATAAATACAATTCTTATTTGCCATAAATGTAAAATATCTAGAGGCCAATTTACAAATAATACTTTGGGTCAATTACACCTCTTCAAGTATGTACTACTTTCCTTATCTTCAATTTGTTCAGAAGTGAACAAATAAATTCTAGACTCCTGGCGTTAAAAAAAAAAAGATATTTGTATAGATTTGTAAAAAGAAAAAAGCCTTTTATTTCAAAGTTGAGCCTAATGATGAATTGACCTTGGAAGGTAAATAACTAAATTAATATATTTAACATATTAATTCCAATGGGGTGCTTCTACTCTAGTCAGATAAATAACATTGTAAAAATGTACCAAAGGTAAAAAAAATATAGATTACTCAATAGCATATTTGGAGGCTGCCCAGGGACATATATGCAGCTTTAAATGCTTCATTATAAGCCATTATGATCCAAAAGATCACAACAGTTTTATGCCTTATTTTATGGTACAAAAAGGCTATTTAGAGCAGGTATGTCCAGATCAATTTATTTTGTAAGTGTCAATGAACTTAAATGGGATATACGTATATACTCGAGTATAAGTCGACCCCAATGTAAGCCGAGGCACCTAATTTTACACAAAAAAACTGGGAAAACTTATTGACTCGAGTATAAGCCGAGGGTGGGAAATGCAGCAGCTACTGGTAAATTTCAAAAATAAAAATAATTAATTTGGGAAACGATCTCACTATCATGAAAGGTTTAATTGATTCACTAACCCAAAAGAAGAAGATGATGATGACAGCGGGAGGCAGGAGTCACTCTCTTCCCCTCCCTCGGAGGCCCCCTGAGTCAGGAGTTGCTACCGCCGGCGCGGCCCCAGTCCCGCGTTGCCTCGGGAAGGGAAAGGCAAAAAGGAAGAGCCGCGGCAGCGCTTTGCAACAGCAGCAGTGGCACCGGAGGCTCAGGCTCAGCGGCTCCTGGTTTTGCCCCACCCTTCCCAAGGCAACGCGGGACCGGAGCCGCACTGACGGCAGCAACTCCCAACAGCCCCAGATGTAGGGAGAAGGCAAAAGCGACGGAAGATCCTTCAGGGGAAACTGAGGGGGAGACTCACCCTTGGTCCAGATGAGCCCCCTTCCCCGCCCCTAAGGAAGCAGAGGCAGCCAGCAAGGGCAGGCAAGCCCCGCTTCACAGACTCCGTCCGTCCTCACTCCCACCCACCCAAAGCCACGAAGTCCCCCAATCGCGCAGCCCAGAATCGCCCTCCCCTCAGGGGGCAGCAACGATGCTCAGTTTTTCCCGAGATAAGAAGCTCCGCCGTGCAATGAAAGCGCCCTGGCTCTAGGCTCGCGGGCTCAGAAAACAACGCGAGCCGAGGTCGCTTTGGCTCCGCTCGGCTTCTCCAACATCCGGCACCGCCCTGTTCTATGTGCCGGGCCCGGCAAGTCCGAGCAGCCAGCGCGTGGAGCAGGGCGGCACCGGAGATCGTTGGCTGCCTCTTTCGCAGCACGGGAGGCCTCCCCCGGCTGGCCAGCTGCTCTCCTCTTTCTCTGCCTGTTTGTTCTGTGTGACCGAGGAGGAGGAGACCGGCCGGCTGGTTGGGGGAGGCTTTCTGCACCGAGGGAGGCGGCTGTTGGTGTCCGGCTTTGCTCCGCTTCTCCGGCGCAGCCCTGTTCTTTACTTGGGCAGCCGGGCGCCCGCAACGGGAAGGGAAAGGCAAAAAGCGCTTTCCCTTCCCGAGGCGATGGGAGGCCTCCCCCGGCTGGCCAGCTGCTCTCCTCCTTCTCTGCCTGTTTGTTCTGTGTGACCGAGGAGGAGGAGATCGGCCGGCTGGTTGGGGAGGCTTTCTGCGCCAAGGGAGGCGGCTGTTGGTGTCCGGCTTTGCTCCGCTTCTCCGGCGTGGCCCTGTTCTTTACTTGGGCAGCCGGGCGCCCGCAACGCCGCTCACGGAGGCAACAGGCAGTTCCGCCCGGGCTCCGCTCAGGTTTCCGGCTGGGGCTGTCGGGAATTGCTGCCGCCGGTGCAGCCCCAGTCCCGCGTCGCCTCGGGAAGGGAAAGGCAAAAAGTGCTTTGTTCTGTGTGACCGGAGGAGGAGATCGGCCGGCTGGTTGGGGGAGGCCTTTCCCTTCCCGTTGCGCCGGAGAAGCGGAGCAAAGCCGGACACCAACAGCCGCCTCCCTCGGCGCAGAAAGCCTTCCCCAACCAGCCGGCCGGTCTCCTCCTCCTCGGTCACACAGCAACAAACAGGCAGAGAAGGAGGAGAGCAGCTGGCCAGCCAGGGAGGCCTCTCCGTCGCCTCAGGAAGGGAAAGCGCTTTTTGCCTTTCCCTTCCCGTTGCGGGCGCCCGGCTGCCCAAGTAAAGAACAGGGCTGCGCCGGAGAAGCGGAGCAAAGCCGGACACCAACAGCCGCCTCCCTCGGCGCAGAAAGCCTCCCCCAACCAGCCGGCCGGTCTCCTCCTCCTCGGTCACACAGAACAAACAGGCAGAGAAGGAGGAGAGCAGCTGGCCAGCCGGGGGAGGCCTCCCGTCGCCTCGGGAAGGGAAAGCGCTTTTTGCCTTTCCCTTCCCGTTGCGGGCGCCCGGCTGCCCAAGTAAAGAACAGGGCCGCGCCGGAGAAGCGGAGCAAAGCCGGACACCAACAGCCGCCTCCCTCGGCGCAGAAAGCCTCCCCCAACCAGCCGGCCAGTCTCCTCCTCCTCGGTCACACAGAACAAACAGGCAGAGAAGGAGGAGAGCAGCTGGCCAGCCTGGGGAGGCCTCCCGTGCTGCGAAAGAGGCAGCCAACGATCTCCGGTGCCGCCCTGCTCCACGCGCTGGCTGCTCGGACTTGCCGGGCCCGGCACATAGAACAGGGCGGTGCCGGATGTTGGAGAAGCCGAGCAGAGCCAAAGCGACCTCAGCTCGCGTTCTTTTCTGAGCCCGCGAGCCTAGAGCCAGGACGCTTTCATTGCACGGCGGAGCTTCTTGTCTCAGGAAAAACCGGGCGTCGTTGCTGCCCCCTGAGGGGAGGGCGATTCTGGGCTGCGCGATTGGGTGGGAGCGAGGTGGGAGCGAGGACGGATGGAGTCTGTGAAGTGGGGCTTGCCTGCCCTTGCTGGCTGCCTCTGCTTCCTTAGGGGCGGGGAAGGGGGCTCATCTGGACCAAGGGTGAGTCTCCCCCTCAGTTTCCCCTGAAGGATCTTCCGTCGCTTTTGCCTTCTCCCTAAATCTTCACTCTGTTAAAATTCCCCCCCCCACCACACACACTTATTTTCGGGCGGATAGATTTCGTGTCTGAGCATTCTCACATGACGGTGGGTCTTTCCCCCCCAAAAAAACAGTTAAAAAAAGAGAAAACAATATATCCTCATGCAAGAATTTTTCTGCTTCCGATTACCCCCATGCTTAAAAGTTGCAAAGGAAACACGGAAGCAGGGAAGCGCCTGCCCAGCTCCGGAGCTCCACACCATTTTTTTTCCAGAGGGGAATCTGACTCGAGTATAAGCCGAGGGGGTTTTTTTCAGCACAAAAAATGGGCTGAAAAACTCGGCTTATACTCGAGTATATATGGTACTCTTTGGATTGTCTTCTTTGTAGTACAGTATTGAAAATATTTTCACCTGGGCTTTAATATATCTACTTTCTGAAAAACATAATACAAACTCATTATCAATTAAAATTAGTACAAAAGAAGATAGATATAAGGTCCAAATAACACGTGTAGGTGGGGGAAAAAAGGAAAAAGAACACAGGATCAGTCTACAACACGGGTGCCAAACTTGCATCATCACGTGATGTTTTGCAATGTTTTTTTCCATTTGTGGAGCTGGGGTGGGCATGACCTGCATGTGACACATCCAGCCTGTGGGGCCGCCATTTTGACACCCCTGGTGTACAATATCACAAGATAAAGCTGGGAAACAAAACTATTAATTAGACTACCAAGTGAAGGTTACCGTAGGGTATAGTAGGGTAGGATAGAGGAGAAAAGAAGAGTCGGAAAGGACCTTGAAGGTCTTCTAGTCCAACCCCTGCTCCACAGTGGTGGGATTCAAATTGTTTTACCACTGGTTCAGTGGGCGTGGCTTGGTGGGGGGCTTTGCCTAACGCCGGCCCGCAGCTTTCCCCACACCAGCTGAGACCTGCAGCACCAATTAGCTGAAAGGATAAAGAAAAGTGCAGAGGCAGGTGGGAGGGCTGATCCTGCGCTTTTCTCTTCTTTTTCCTCTCAGCTGATTGTCACGTGATTTTTTTTTCCTCCTCTCAACTGACAGTAAGCTTTTATTTTTTTTACTACCGGTTCGAGGGAACCGGTCTGAAGCAGTAGCCTACCACCCCTGCTGCTCAAGCAGGAGACCTTATACCATTTCAGACAAATAGCTATCCAATCTCTTCTTAAAAACCTCCAGGGATGGAGCACCCACAACTTCTGAAGGCAACTTCTGTTCCACTGGTTGATTGTTCTCACTATCAAAAAAATTTCTCCTTATTTCTAGGTTGGATCTCTCCTTCATAAGTTTCCATCCGTTGTTTCTTGCCTTCAGGTGCTTTGAGGAATGACTGCTTCTTCTTTGTGGCGGCTTCTTAGATAACGGAAGACTGTTATGCCACCCCAGTTCCTGCAACCATTTCTTGCATGTTTTAGGTGACATCTGCACATAGTCGGAATCCCTTCAGATGTTGCCATCAAAGCAGTGGTGGCATTCTACCAGTTCTGCCAAGCTGGTAGCAGTGATGAGCAGAGGAGGCTGAACCGGTTCTCTCCTACGCCCTGTGTTGGGCCTGCCCGGCCTCCCATACTAACCTTTATGTCCTGCTTTTGAAGCGCAGCTGCTTTGCACGGCACAGTAATTGCTGCACGGCAGCTGCTGAAGCATCGGGGACAGTGCAGGCTTGCAGGAGGTGAGTTGGAATGCCTCTGCACCTGCACAAAGTGTGTATTTGCTGTCTGCATGCGCAAAGCATGCCCACCAAGCCACATCCACCAAATCAGTGGTAAATATTAGAAACATACCACCAGTGGTGGGATTCAATTTTTTTTACTATCGGTTCTTTGGGTGTGGCTTGGTGGGCATGGCAGGAGAAGGTTACTGTAAAATCTCCAGTCAGAGGTGGTATTTGCCAGTTCTCCAAGCTACTCAAAATTTCCGCTACCGGTTCTCCAGAACTGGTCAGAACCTGTTGAATACCACCTCTGCACACCACTGCATCAAAGTATAATTGTAATATAACTGAAAGGAACACAGTGAAACACATGGATACATAACTGAGTTTTCATACTGGCTTCATCTTTATTCTTATTCAATTCTCCTCCCCCCTTATTTATTTTTTTAGAGTCAATACCTCTGAATGCTAAACAATGATATTTTTTTTAAAGAGGCAGCATATGTCTAAGCTAAACAACACTGAACCACAGCCTTTATTGTCAACCCTAGCACAAGCCATTGCTGGCTTGTCACAAAGAATTTGAACAAGAAATATGTTTGTGATGAGTTGTCAAAATTAGAAGCAGTGCACTTAAAGTGCTTTTTTATTCCAGTAGCCTACTGTAGCTGAGCTGAAGGATAGCAGCTTGTGGCCTGCAATGCAAAACAGAAAGGGATCAGAAGCAAATAAGCAGGCTGTCAGGCACTAATAGGCAAGTTTGGATAGAGAGATATGAGAGGAAAGAGACAACATTTCTGCACTGATATTGTTTCCGCTCTGATTTCCTGCCAATTGGGTTCTCTAAAATGCTCCAAGGATAGTTCACAGTGCAGCATCAACCACTTATTCCAACAGAATAAAACACAGAACAGCCTGAAAGTTCTGTTGCAATAAAATTAAAAATGTGTCAAATGTTCCATCCGTGCAAAAGAATGGAAACCATGTGCGATACCCTTTCATTTTCTAAAAGTTTCCAAATATTGCATATGGTAATTGAATTGGCTGCACAGAAATAGAAAGGAATATTTCTGTTTAACTACATAAATAGGTTTTGTTTATGTATTACAATGGCATAAAATGGCACTAATACTCCTGTTACTGTTTTGCCAAGGTCTTCAAACCCGTTCGGAGCTCATAAGCAAAAGACAAGAGCAATGTTTTCTATGACCATTACTCAAACAATGACACAGTATATCACTTTTTCTTAAGCTCAACATCAATAAAACACAGATTTGTGAATGCACATTTCTTTAAAAAATAACTAAAATGTAATATTTTCTGGACTTTTAAAGTAAACATCCAAATAAAGAATTAATAAAGAATTAAAATACATTAATTTTGAAATGTAGTCTTGAAATATATTTTGTTGCAAGAATAAGTAATTCTAAATAGTAGTCTCAAGTTTGAGACTTGAGTTGTTTTGCGTATCTGTAGTATCAACTCAGGGTTAGGGACTATGTGCCCTTTTATTATTTTTAGGATCCCCAGAGTCTGTAAAAATATTTGGGATTTAGTGTAGATGAGTTTTCAGAGATGGTGCTTTTAGATATATTAAACTTTTATTACAGCATTAACTTTTCTCTTTAACTGTGTTTAACAAATTTGTAGGAAATTACACCCTCATCGCTTGGCAATCTGCTTCTGAACAGAAGCTATGCAATTTTAGATCTGTATATATTTGTCTTCCATAATGATTACTTGGAGAAGGATAAATGTTTAGACAATTATAAATATGAGTACAGTAGTTCATAACACTGCACTGTTTATCCTTTATATTATATATCTCCAGTTACTATTTTTCCTTGAAAGGAGCAGAAAAAAGGAGAACCCAATATTTACCTGAAAGTGAATATAAATGATACCTTGTCCTTTACACCACTTCCATAAACTGGAGTAAGAGAGAAATCTAGGGTCAAGAGTAGTAGAGGAAAAACAACAGGGGTAAATGTATCTGGAAAGTGTTATATTCATACACACAGACACATTCCCAATACACTGTAATAAAATATCGCTAATCAGGGCAACAATAGCAGAGATCTAAATGGCGGCAAATATTTCATCCTATACTAGCTCGATACCCATGCTTCGCTACAAAACTATGTGGCCGGGCTTAGTTTTGGGGGAAGAAAATAAGGGGGGGGGGGGATTCTGCCTCTGCCTACCAGCATCCATTGGTATTCATCTGGCTAGTGTCCTGTCAGTGTGTGAGAGAGCTGAGGGCTGTTTGGAAAGTGAAACATTTTTGCTGTGTGAGCAAGGAGACAGCAAGGAGCCTGGGCATGGCTTAGCTCAACTGTTCTGTACTAAAGCTGCTTGGTGCTGTGAAACTAAAACTGAAACTGAAACTGTTGTGAATCAATAAAAGTGAATAACCTAAATGCAAATTAGGGGTTGAAAACCTGCACACTTGATTGGTCCTTATACAACAACTTGGGATTGGGCCAGAACCGGTCCCTGATTGGTCACTTTTGGGACTGTCCTTATTGGTCAGTAGTTGGAACCTGTTGCGCATTTTCATTGGTTAATAAGGCAGCAGCTAACCCTATAAAAGGGTTACTGCTGCCCATAGCATTGCTCTGTTCCATTCTGATTCCTGTTATTATTAAAGAGTTGAAGTCACTGGTCAGATGTCTGGTCTCCTTATTCTCCAAACATAACACTGGCAACGAGGATGGGATACGGAGACCGAAGAGCTGACTAAACCTACAGAGCAACCTACAGAGCACGTGGTCAAACACGCACCATCAACGGCAACATGGCCAGCGGTGCCGTACCACCCGCTCCATTCAATCCAGAGACCGAAGACTGGGAGGCCTACATGGATCGGTTCCAGATGTTTCTGGAAACTAACAATTTGAAAGATGCAATAACCGCAAAAAAGAGCTATCTTTCTAACGCATTGTGGGCCAACCGTGTTTAAAATGGCAAAGTCGCTTGCCAAGCCAGCAGAGGTAAAAGAAATGGACTGGGACGTCCTCGAGCCGTTACTACGGGCTCACTACACGCCCTCCGTACCAACCCTAGTAAGAAGACACGAATATTACCAGAGGGATCAACGGAAGGGCGAAAGCCTTGCCAATTACATCGCAGACCTCCGGAACCTAGGAGGCCTCTGCGGGTTCGCCGACTTGGAAGAAGCCCTCCGGGACCGCTTGGTTCTGGGCCTAGAAGACGGCGCTATCCAGAGCAAAATTATGGCTAAGGGGGACATCAGCCTCACCGATGCCCTTAAAGAAGCCTCGGCAGCAGAGCGACAAAGAAGTCAGCAGCCCAAATGCGCCGCACCAACGCACCGCTACGTAAACTCGCCACTGATACCTCGCCTCGCTCAGAGAGACACCCGGTATCAACTCACCACGAAGACCTAGAGTCCCCGTCCGACAGCGATGAGGAAGAGGTCAACCGACTTCGAACGGAGAGAGAGCAGTCCTCACAACACTCATTTCGACCGTGTGCCGGCTGTGGAGCGAATCACCCACGATCCGGCTGCAAATTCCTTGACGCACTTTGCCGCCATTGCGGAGACGCGTCACATCGCAAAGGTTTGCAGAAGCAAACAGAACTCCAAACCCAGACAGGCCGAATTCCAGTCTTCCGAATTCTTGGCACACACCGAGAAAAAGTGAACCACTCCTACAGAAACAAGCCGTCCACCACTTCCACCAGGCGTGAGGAAACCAGGCGGGAAGAGACCCACCAAACAATCACCATAGGCCACACTACATCCCTTGATGCCGGAAAATCCGAGTAAAGGTCGCCATCGAAAACAAACCTTGCGTGATGGAGGTAGACTCGGGATCTTCCCTCTCTATGGTGTCGTGGAAAACGCTCCAACAGCTCATTCTAACGATTCGCCGCCAAGACCTTAACCCACAGAGGGTTATACTCAAAGACTATCAGGGCAACTGAATTCCCATCGTCGGGTCCCGCAGATTCCAGGTCTCATTCAAGAACCGCACCGTCGCACTACCACTGACTGTCGTGGATCGAGACAGGCCTAGTCTTCTAGGCCTGCAATGGTTCAGGCCGCTCGGAATCACTGTAGCCGGAGTCCACAAGGCGAAAGCCTCGATTGGGAGGAAGCACTCGTGCAAGAATTCCAAGACGTTTTCGCGAACGGACTAGGCAAGTATAAGGGGACCCCAATCTCGTTTAACTTGAACCCTGAAATAGCACCCATCCGCCTTAAGCGCGTCGGGTGCCGTTGCCTTAAAGCCTAAAATCGACGAACAACTCGATAAGCTGATAGCGCAGGGCGTACTGGAACCCACCGACCACGCCCGTTGGGAAACCCCGATAGTAACGCCTATCAAGCCTGATGGGTCCCTAAGAATTTGCGGAGACTACCGGGCCACCTAAACCACGCACTTCAGCAAAGTGCTTATCCAGTACCGGTAGTGCAACACTTACTCCATTCTCTGGGCGGCGGGAAAGTTTTGCCAAAACTAGATTTAGCCCAGGCGTATCAACAATTGCCTGTAGACCCAACCACAGCCGAGGCACAAACGATCGTAACACATAGGGGCCTTTAAATGCAACCGGCTCCAATTCGGAGTAAGCGTCGCCCCTGGAATCTTCCAGAGTTTAATGGAAAGGTTGTTACAAGGGATAAAAGGCGTTGTTCCATATTTCGACGATGTACTCATCGCCGCACCTAACAAAGACATCCTAGAAAAACGACTCAGAGAGGTTTTACGAAGATTCCAAAATGCGGGCCTCAGAGTAAAAAAAGATAAATGCCACTTATGTACCGAAAAAGTAGAATTTTTGGGATACCTCCTGGACAGCCAAGGAATTCATCCCACCGAAGACAAATTACGAGCAATTAAAAAGGCACCCACTCCTGGGAACAAGGCAGACCTACAGGCGTTCCTTGGACTTATCAATTTCTATAATGTGTTTTTACCCCACAAAGCAACAGTAGCTGAACCATTGCATAGACTATTAGACAAAAAAGCAACGTGGGTTTGGGGACAATGGGAACAACATGCTTTCCAACAAATAAAGAAATTGCTAACTTCTGATTCAGTACTTATGCAGTACAACGAGACTCTGCCGCTCACTATCACGTGTGATGCATCACCTTTGGGGTTGGGGCAATTCTGGCCCACGTGTTACCAAACGGAGCGGAAGCCCCCATCGCGTTTTTTCGTGAACCTTAGCTAAAGCTGAACGAAATTATAGTCAGCTGGACAAAGAAGCTTTAGCTATTGTTGCTGCAGTTAAAAGATTTCACGAATATGTTTATGGCCATGCGTATACAATAATCACTGATCATAAACTGCTACTGGGGATCATTGTGGGTAATAAACCAACCCCGTATATATTGTCCCCAGAATGACCCGTTGGTCTGAATTCCTGGCGGCCTACAACTACACCTTGCAGCACCGCCCGGGAAATCGATTCTCCACGCCAATGCATTGAGCAGAACACCGCTCCCAGACGCTGTTGTGGATCCAGCCCCAACCCTCTCAACACTACAGATTGAAACTCTACAGGCACCACCCTTGACGGCTAGAGACATTGCTTTTGAAACGAAACGTGACCCAGTTCTGCAACACATACTACGCTGGGTTGAACGGGGCTGGCCGACGGACCAAATTGCACCTGAATGGGCGCCCTTCAAAGCCCGCCAAACCGAGCTGTTTTCCCAAAAAGGCTGTATCTTGTGGGGCGATCGAGTTGTAATCCCTGCCAAATTGCAACAGACTGTGCTGGCGGTATTGCATGAGGGACATCCGGGCATTGTGCGGATGAAATCACTGCACGCAGCTACGCTTGGTGGCCGGGAATCGACAAGAGAATTGAGGCCTGGGTCGCTACGTGCCAACGTTGCCAGGACGTCAGCAACGCCCCACCGAAAGCAAGCCCAACCGAATGGGAAACACCAAGGGGACCGTGGTCCCGTATTCATATTGACTTTGCGGGGCCTACCAAAGGTCACACTTTCCTGATTACTGTCGACGCCTATTCCAACTGGCTCGAGATTCATCGAATGCACACAACTACAACCGACTCAGTTATTAATAAATTAAACAGACTATTTGCCACGCACGGGTTTCCGGACGTGTTGGTCTCGGACAACGGCCCGCAGTTCACTGCATTGCCCTTTGAACAATATCTGGCTGATCGGGGCATCCGCCATGCGCTGACCTCGCCCGCGCACCCTGCGGCGAATGGACGTGCAGAACGCATGGTACAATTTGTGAAAAAGACCCTGCATAAAATGGAATTTGGCAACATCGATGAGAAAATCAATCGAATCCTCTTATTGCAGCACATCACGCCCACAGCGTGACCAACAAAACACCCGCTGAACTTCTTATGGGGCGGAAAATACGATCGCACCTTGACCGGCTCCACCCCGCTTTCGCACCAGAAAAACCTGTCGGCTCCAGCAGCAAATGCCGAGAATTTAAGGTAGGCGATTTAATCTTTGCCAAAAACTTTTCCGGCGACCCGTTATGGATACCCGCAACCGTTACCCACCTCACCGGGCCTAGATCTTACCGCCTGCTAACAGACGATGGGAGGGTGTGGAAGCGCCACATAGACCAACTCCGATCAAGATTATCACCCAGCGGCCATGACTTTCCCGGTTCAACAACTCAAGGGGAGGGAGTATCGAGGGAATTGACTGTGATACAACTAATAGCGGGTCAACGGGAGCCCTACAGCCCAGCGAAGCACCGGAACGTGAAGCGGGAGGGAGTTGTTGTCTTCAGGGAACTTTAATACAGGGAAAACGAACTGCAAAACCCGAAGAAACACGCAGCAGCAGAGACATCCACAGTGAATGCAGCACGGAATCGCCGTACAGCGAAATAGAACTTAACAATGGTCATCCAAACGCTCCACTGGAACCAGACGTTGGACAAAACCCGGTGGAGCCTCGAAATCATCCAGGCAGACCAAACGGCCTGCCTATCTTGAGATTTTATCACAGCTCCCCTCAAATGGAACCCAAGGGGAGGGGTGTTGTGAATCAATAAAAGTGAATAACCTAAATGCAAATTAGGGGTTGAAAACCTGCACACTTGATTGGTCCTTATACAACAACTTGGAATTGGGCCAGAACCGGTCCCTGATTGGTCACTTTTGGGACTGTCCTTATTGGTCAGTAGTTGGAACCTGTTGTGCATTTTCATTGGTTAATAAGGCAGCAGCTAACCCTATAAAGGGTTACTGCTGCCCATAGCATTGCTCTGTTCCATTCTGATTCCTGTTATTATTAAAGAGTTGAAGTCACTGGTCAGATGTCTGGTCTCCTTATTCTCCAAACATAACAGAAACTTCTTTTCTCTGCTCATGTTTTGCATTTGGAACAGATTTCTTTTCAGGTGGGAACGGGGAGTAGAACTCCTTAGCATCAGAGTTTGTTAACAATAATATATAAAATACTAATGCTGGTGATGGTCATTTCAAAAAATTCTTTCTTAGTGAGTACCTAGAAGCCAAGAGGAACATATGTGCCAAAAAATTTTATAAAAAAGAGCAACTTTTACCCAAAATCAGGCAAAGCAGATAGGCAGTTTGCGTTGCTCACAGAATCATTCAGTGATCTATCTATCTGCCATCAGCTAGCTCAGTCTGTCACATAAAATTTGCTTGCTGTGAGTCTGCACTGAATAATAGAAGTTTCAGTCCTAAGGGAGGTTCGGCTGTACTTAAAAGCAGAGCTGAAGATCTAAAGACTAGCTAGAAAGCAAGAAATCCAACAATTTCCTGCTTCCTAGCTAAACTAAATCTCCAGGCACAGCAGAACACCTGATGGTCGGAAAAAGGAAAAATAGCAATTTAGCAGACAATTTTGTCGGGTAAGGAGTGAGTGGGCAGGGAGGGTTCCTGTGGGCCGTGGGCGGCACAGCCTTGTGTTTCTGCACAGCCTGGATTAATTGCTTTGGGGAGTGGTCTGGGGGTGACATTTCTCTGCAGCACACCAAAATTTTCTTGTGGACCACCAGTGGGCTGTGGCCCACTGGTTGGCAACCATTGCATTAGAAGAACTTAGATCTTATGGTAAATCTTATGGTATCTCTGGACACCTGCATAACTGGATAGAAACATTCCTGTCAAAGAGACAACAAATGGTCAAAATTGGGAGCGTCTTACCAAATTCTGTATCTGTCAACAGTGGTGTCTCCCAAGGCAGTGTTCTAGGACCAACTCTCTTCATACTCTACATAAATGACCTCTATGATCATATTAAGAGCAACTGCGTTCTCTTCACTGACTATTCAACACCATAGACAATACCGCTACCCTTCAAAAAGACCTTGACTACGTATCAGAATGGTCAAACAAATGGCAACTTCAAATCTCAACAAATAAATGCTCTGTCCTAAATATTGGCAAAAAATAAATAAATAAATCAGAAAATAAAATACAGGCTGAATAGTCAAGACCTTGTTGATGGTCCAAACTCTGTCAAGGATCTTGGAGTACTCATCTCTAATGATCTAAGTGCTAGAGCCCACTGTAACTACATAGCCAAAAAGGCGTTAAGAGTTGTTAACCTAATCTTACGTAGCTTTTTCTCTGGTAATATTACACTAATAACTAGAGAATATAAAACATTTGCTAGACCAATACTCGAATACCGCTCATCAGTCTGGAACCCACATTACTTATCTGATATTAACACAGTTGAGAAAGTCCAGAAATATTTCACAAGAAGAGCTCTCCACTCCTCTACTCATTGCAGAATACCTTATGCCACCAGACTCAAAATTCTAGACCTAGAAAACCTAGAACTACGCCACCTTCGGTCCGATCTAAGCATAGTATATAAAATGATACATTGCAATGTCCTACCTGTCAATGAATACTTCAGCTTCAACCATAACAATACAAGAGCAAACAATAGATACAAACTCAAAGTTAACCGCACCAAACTTGATTTCAGAAAATACGACTTCAGCAACAGAATGGTCAATGTCTGGAATATTCTACCTGACTCTGTGGTTTCTTCCCCAAAAACTTTAACCTTAGACTGTCTACTATTGACCTCACCCCTTTCCTAAGAGGTCAGTAGGGGGCGTGCATAAGTGCAGCAACATGCCTACCGTCCCTGTCCTATTGTTTCTCTTATTTTTCTTATATGTATCCATGTATTCATAATTATGTTTTTACTTATACCTATTATCTTGTAAGCAATTGACAAACCAAATAAAATAAAATAAATAAATAAAACTTAGAAAATGTACAGACTGCATGCAAATTTATTCAATATCAAATTAAGTAAGCACATTTTGGGGTTTTTAAACTTTCACATAACAGAATGCTGCTAGCCTGATTGTTGTATTCCCTATGATTCTCCAGCCACTATCTTGAAACCAGAAAATGGTTTCACACTTACAACATCAATTTCAAAGATTTTGGAACAGAGAAGGATCATCATAAGCCCTTGCAGCAACAAGATCTACATGCTCAGCTTTAGATTAATGGCTTTCAAAGAATTTTATTAAGCTTTTCTTTCTCTCACTTTTCTTGGGCTGAGGGACAAGTATTCCAGCATAAATATATGTTATTTCACTTCTTGTCAAGGAAATTTGAAAGAGTCGTCATGACAATTAAACTGCTGGGCACTTTGACATATTCAAAACTTTACTTTTGCTTTTACTTTAGGATTTGGGTGGCCTTGCATACGAGCAGATGCCAAAGCATATGTTTCTTTTTTGTCTTCTTGCCAAGTCTTTAACAGTTAAGCTAGTCAGAGTGTCACATCTCCTGCCCTCCCTTCTCCTGCAGGGCTGGGGAAACTGTCTCTTTGGATTTTATTACTGACCTTTCCTCAGCACAAGAAACTGCAAAACTGTTCATTGAGCATGTCTTCTGACACAGAGGGATGAGTAATATTATCATTATGGATTGTGACATTTAATTTATATAATGTTTCTGAAAAGCTTTGTTCTTGAGGATCAGATTCATTTGTCCTCTGCCCATCATTCTTAGGAGGCTGGTGAAACAAAATGAACTCTAGAGCAGTACATGCCCCTCCAAGTCAACTACAAAAGGACAATTGACCTCACTGGTGATCTCTAGCTGAACTTGCATGAAGTCCATGAATTCTACGGGTAAGTCCTCATTCCAGGGTGCTTATGGCTTAAGTCCTACAACCCCTTATATTCTTCAGACATCGAACTTCCTACAAGAAGTGCAAGCAACACAAATCCTCCTCAAGAAACAGCTGGATCTTGCCAAATGTGGTCATAAGCATGCTCAAACATACTGGATAATTCTTCCTATTGCAAGAGAGATTATGTCAGGTTTTCTTGCTAAACTTTTCCCTTCCTCATATGTATTCAAGGAATTGGATTCTAGATCTATCAGTCCAGCTGAAATTAGCCCAAAGCCCTTTTGTTTACAGAGGCTGGATTTCCAGAAAACCTCTACAACATTTCATTGCTCTCTTGAAAGTCTTTCTGTAAGCCCTCACTAGCTGCTGTTGGGGTAGGGGAGGAAGAATTTATTTTAGATTCCAAATGATAAATTGACAGATTGGGATATTTTATTCACTGGAAAGGCTATCCTAATGCAGAAAATTTTCTGGAAGGCTGCTGTAGATAGCTTTTTGACAGTACCATTTCTAATATCCTTACAAGTATCTCTCGCAATTCTGCTTCTGACTTCAGAGTTTGGTGAACTCTGACTTTGGATGGCAAAGAATTGGACTTCAGCTATGATGATGCTGATGATGACGACAATGTTCTTCTGTGAAATCTTTCTTTCCTGCAGTATCATGTACCAGTCATAGGGAGAGTGAGTATTTGTCTCAGTCTTCCTCTTGGATTCTGCTTTGTTGCCTTCCTCCACAATAATGGTGATATGGGAGTCTCTTCTCCTGATCTTTCTTCTTCTGTCCTTAGGGAGCAAAGACCTGATTAAGACAAACTGTCTTGCTCTCCATTCCTGAAAAGGAAAGGGCTCCTGTATTTTTCAAGTAAGCGGGAGCAGAGAGGGGTGGTGATGAAATTATCTGGCCTTGGTATAAAAATGTGTTTCCACAGTGTGTAGAAAAAAAAAACCCAAAAATTTTTGTGGCATCAAACAAAAAATTAGCATACTTTGTATTGAATCAAAATACAGTTCCAGTACAAAACATAGTTCCCTCAATTAAGCTAATTCACTCTGGCTGAGAACTCCTTTTTCATTATATCACATAAAATATCTGACATATCTATATAGATATATACATATCTTCCTATCATTCTTTTTTCTCTTTTAGCTTCTAGCCCATTGTCAACTGCTTTTTTTGTGATTTATGTTAGCCTTTCTTTCCCTTTCTTTATTGTCCTTTTGGATCTATAACTGTATAGCAAATAAATAAAAGATAAATACATTAGAAACAAGATCAAAGGCAATGGGGACTTTAAGCCTTAAAATACTTGCTCATAAATTGACCGACATAGATAGGTATAGTGTCCATGATTTTGTAATATATCCTCCTTGCTCATTGCAATAAACCCGTCTACCCTGAATCTATGTGACTTTACTTTTTGGTTATAAGCTGCAGGCAAAGAGACAGACGTGCTGCAGAAATGTCATTTTTAGACACATTTCAAAAATGGCATCAAAAGAATTTCAGAAAAGCATAATAATACAGCAAAATTCCCCCTAAATACATATATTACATACTAGTTACCTAATTTGTAAAAACAAATTAAATAAATAGGGTTACAGTTAAAAATTGGATAAATCTGTTTTAATGTAAATAGAATCATATAATCAACATAAACAGAAGTGAAGCTTTATTGATTGAAAATTACTGTAACAGCACAATTTGAGTTGTTCGAGTGGAAATAAATCACAACTAATTAAATTTAACAAAAACTACACATTTCTCATTTTATAAAGTTTTGTTTATAAGTTTTTTTATACGTATAAAATGGCTAGAGCTGCTACTCAACAGTTAATTCAAATTGAAATCATATCCATGGCTATTAGCTACTAATAGCTATGAATCAAATCCTATTGAATGTGCTTCTGAATTTTGCCACAATTACTGAATGTTCCCTGGTGCAACTTATCAAAAATATATATATCTCAGTATCATGTAAGGAGAGCATACTTCTCATCTGCAGATAATTTCTTGCAGTGGATATCTGGCCTTTTGAAATAAATTTCAGTTGAAAATGATAGCAGTGTGAATAGTGTTAATAAAAAAATTAGTTATCCAAGATAGATTTCAAGGCATTGCTATAACATAGTTAGATATGAGTTATTTCCCACCTCACATTTCTCTCCAAAAAGATCAATGAACCCTGCAGCTTGCAAAATGATGGATAAGTAGATCATACAAATGCAAATTGTTTTGTGAATAGCATCTATCTATCTATTTATTTACCTATCTATCACCTATCTATATATCTATTTATTGTCTATATCTATCTATCATCAGTTTATATTAATCTAGCTATCATCTATTATTTATCTATGTCATCTGTGTCTATCATCTATCTATCTATGTATCTATCTATTTATCTATCAATTATGCATATATTATCTGTCATCTATCCATCATATTTTATCTATCTATCTATCTATCTATCTATCTATCTATCTATCTATCTATCTACCTACCTACCTACCTACCTACCTACCTACCAACCTCTATCTATCCATCATCTGTCTCCATATTAAAATACTTCTTTGGGCTAAGATAATACTAGTTTGGGTTAATAAGAGGCTACAATATTTTCAATAGTGAAAACACACTGGGAAATATAACTGCATGATGAGACTGTGCCAATCTAACAATTGTTCTAGTTGCTTTAACCACAGAGCATTGTTTGGAAGTGAAAAAAATTTCCTTTGTTTTCAGGAGCCCTGCATATAGTTAACATCCAAGTTTTATATTCTAAATCTGCTCAATAGAATGTGTGGTGGGCATATTTGATTTATTAAATAAATAAATAATAACATTACTGATTGTAACAGTTAAAGGTAAAACAGAAGTTATCTCAAAAGTATTAATTTCATATTTTGCTGTAATACAAAATGTAACAAAGTGCATGAACTGACAACAATTAATCCAACAAACACTATATATTATAGTGACACAATTGGTTTTCAACTTCTTAAACATACTAAAAATCAAATTTCCAAGAGCTGGCTACCTGCGATATTTGGATGTAAGCATGAATCATATTTTATATTTTCATACAGTAAGATAAAAGAATGCAAAAGACTGACAATGATGAAAGTTCCCAAGGCTTTAAAATGTCAGCACACACAGAATACGATAATATGACTGTCATTTTTAAAACAATAATTATGAATAAATAATATTAGGCTTATAGTTTCTTTAACAAACTTTTCAAATTAACTCCGTGACTTGGGAAATCTGCAAAATGTTCATGTAATTGTTCTGTACTCATTTGCATTAGTTTCAAGAGTGGATTGCAATCCAAAGCATATTATTCCCCTTACTTTTTAATCATGTTGTAAAAGTCATAGGACACATAATCTAGGGAAAATGGTCAGTGTTTCCATGAAACTGATCTCTTATTTATCTTTGTCATCTGTATGAAGTGGTCAGGGATATAACTAAATTGGCATCTAAGCTATTCTTGCCTTAATTAAAAAAAGAAAAAGTAATGTCTTCTTCAAGTTGAAGCTCCATATTAACTTCATGGGCATATTCAGATAATTGTTTGGTAAAAGTGTGTAAGTTCTCCATTGTATTCCTCTGGGAGGCATTAAAAAGTCTCAGTTTTGATTACTTCAGTTTACATGGGGCTAACTTAAACAGAAAATAAGATTTGTTTTAGATAGCTGAGACCTTGAGTGAATAAATGCAGATTAAATCCTGGTAAGATGAAGATACAGTAATATAGATGGATTTTTTTTCTCATTTTAGAACAAAGAATTTGTTGTGAATCAATAAAAGTTAATAACTTAAATGCAAATCAGGGTTCTTATTGGTTATTAGTTTGAACTTGTTGCTCATCTCATTGGTTAATAAGGTAGCAGCTAACCCTATAAAAGGGTTACTGCTGCCCATAGCCTTGCTCTGTTCTGTTCTATTTACTGTTATTAAAGAGTTGAAGTCACTGGTCAGATGTCTGGTCTCCATTATTCTCTATACTTAACAGAATTCAAATCATGTTAAATGAGTCAGCATCTGTGTGCAAGATCAGATCCACAGTTTGAAAATACTTCTTCACTCAGCTGAGACATCCATTTAGCAAACTGGCATCTATCTGGGATGCGTTGAGATGCTGCTGTTTAGTACCTCCTTCTTAAAGTTGGTGTTGTCTATTTCTCCCTATTAATCTAATTTTATGATTTCAAGTCAGTTTTGATTCCTGAAGACTCTCTGGACAAATCAGGTTTTTAAAAATATGATTTTTCAATAATGGGTTAACACTGTTGTCTTCCTTTCTGAGATAGGCTGACTCTCCTAAAGTTACTCAACTGGCTTTGTATTGAGTCTGAGATGAGAACTCAGTGTCTTGGTTTATAGCCTGGTATCTTCAAGGAGTACATCAAATTGACTCTCCACTATTACCTATCTGTAAGTCCTTGTGGATTTTACTCTGCTAGTCACTGCCGACTAGAGTGGGCAGTGTTCATCTCCATTTCAAGGCCATTGAGCCAGTGCTGTCCAAAGGCATTTCCGTGGTCATGTGTCCAGCAGGACATCATGTCATGATGCTACCTTCCCATCAAAGTGGTACGTACCTCTTTATCTTTTGTATGTATGTTTTCGAACTGCTAGGTTGACAAAAGCTGGTGCAAAGACGGGAGCTCACTCCATTGCTACAGCAAGCCCTGGAGACTGGAAAGGAGTAGAAATTATCTTATCTGTACTAAATATTGGCCATATTATAATGCTCCTGAATCCTTACTCTGGAAAAGGGTAGTCACAAGGTTAAAAAGGCCTAGACATCAAGACTTGTTTTCCCCCCCATTAATCTAATTTCTCATGTCATATTAAAATATCATTTGTAGGAAAAACAAAAGAGACATTGCATTGTGGATCTCACAAGTACAACTTCAAGGAAATATCTGATCATCATCAGTATTCCTGGTCATGTGTTAATCCAGTTAAGAGTGGGTTTCATTTCATAGCTACTAGGCTAATCAAGCTAAGGAAAATGATAAATAATAAATAAATAATATTTATTTTTTTCCATTTCAGCCACTTATAAGCAGTAAGTTCCAAGATGAAAGAAGAGCAGGAGATGATTCTCAGAGATCTACGTAATTGTTATATTTGAATCTTCATTGCTTCTTTGTGGATTAAATGTATACCATGCTTTCAAGTATGCTCCAGACCAAGGGTCGCCAACCTTTTGGACCTCAGGGACCACCAAACTCATAATTTTAAATCCCAGGGACCACTAACCGGTTCTGTGGGTGTGGCCTAATTTGTGGGTGTGGCTTGGTGGTCATGTGACTGGCTGGGCATGGCTTGTATATAAATATTATAAATATTTATATAAATATTGAATTTTTTTTTATAAAAAAGAGCAAATTTTACTCAAAATCAGGCAAAGCAGGCAGGCAGATTGAGTTGCTCAGAGAATCACAGATTCATTCAGTGATCTATCTATCTGCCATTGGCTAGCTCAGTCTGTCACATAAAATTTGCTTGCAAGCAAACTCATAAAATTAACTCACAACACACCAAGTATGTAAATATAATTTTTTTTTATAAAAAGAGCAACTTTTACCCAAAATCAGGCAAAGCAGGCAGGCAGATTGAGTGCTCACAGAATCATTCAGTGATCTATCTAACTGCCATCAGCTAGCTCAGTCTCTCAAATTTGCTTGCTGTGAGTTTGCACTGAATAATAGAACCTTCAGTCCTAAGGGAGGTTCAGCTGTGCTTAAAAGCAGAGCCGATAATCTAAAGACTAGCTAGAAAGCAAAAAAATCCAACCATTTCCTGCTTCCTAGCTAATCTAAATCTCCAGGCACAGCAGAACACCTAATGGTTGGAAAAAAGAAAAATAGCAATTTAGCAGGCAAGTTTGCTGGGTAAGGAGTGAATAGGTGGGGAGGGTCCCCGCAGGCCATGTGAGCAGTGCAGCCTTATGTTTTTGCACAGCCTGGATTAATTGCTTTGGGGGATGCTCTGGTGGTGAGATTTCTCTACAACCCACCAAAATTTTCTCACAGCCCACCAGTGGGCCATGGCCCACCATTTGGCGACCTCTGCACCAGACTGTGTTGTTGGGGGCAATATGTTGACATTTGTAAACCACTCAGAGAGTGCCGTAAAGCACTATATAAAGCAATATATAAATCTAAGTGCTATTGCTATTGCTAAAGCAAAAGAGTCTGATCCAAATAGAAGCCTTCCCATGCAATCAATGTATGCATCTATCTTCTATATCTCCCCCTTTCTCTTTCACCATCTTTTTTTCAATATCCTGTCCAAGACTCCTCTCATCGATTTATTTTAATTCCCAACCAAAAGGCAGTCTTTCTGAAGCAAAATTTATTTTTGGTTTACAATAGTCCCGTGTAAAGTGAAGCATTCAAAAGCCTAACATACCAAATGCCATTCAAATTTTCAAACAGGGTCTTAACTATAGTCAAATGTCAATTCTAAAATATTTTATTTTTCTTTGCCAAGTTAACATTCACTTTTGGCTTCATTAAAACGTATCCATTATGTTATATTTTGAATTAATTTACTAACATCCTCAGCTGCAATCATTGAAGTTTATTGTATTTTTACTACACCCTAAAAGAATTCCTCGACCTTTTGGTTCTGTGTACATTATACATATGTCAATAAAACTTCCTTTTACTGAAAGAGATTCTGTATGTACGGTAAACTACCTTTAATTTGCCAATATGCACTATTGACCATTGCTAAAAGATCCCAAAGTGGGCATGGATATGCTACAGCAAATTGCTTTATCTTGCTGAACTAGATCATCAGGATATCCAAGGCTAAAATATAGACTTGATACTAAAAAAAAAATGAAAAACCTTTCTGAAAGAAAGCAATGCTTGCAATTCTATATTGATGCACTTGATCTAAGTGAAAAGGCTGAGAAGGCTTTTGCCTACATTTATGGAACTTAGTTGAGCCGTTTCTCTGATTTAATGCCTCTGGAGATTGTTCATTCAAAGTTTTTAACATTCCAGATATCTCACTGTATCTCAGATGGTGGTCTGAAATTGGAGGCAGATACAGTGAAGACAGAGGCCACAGAATAGTTGTCCATACTTCATTTTAAATCAAGGCTATTCCTGTTTCCAACAGCATTGGTGATTGTAATGCTAATCTATGAATATCACATTTCATGAAAATGAGCCTTACTGAAGAAACTTTCACCAGGAAAGTTATTTTCTTCCCTCTTAAATTATCAGGATGATTTATTGAAGACATGTCCCTATGTGGTGACAGACAAGCTGAAGCTATTATATATATGTTCTTCACCATATTCTATAGACATATAGTAGTATTTCTATCCACAAGTTATGCTTAAGTTCTCCAGGCTTTCATATGGGAAGATAGATAGATGTTTCACAGACATGTAAAAGCAAAGCAAAACAAACAATGCAATACAAAACAAAATACAAAATGTGTAAGTGAATGATGCACATCAATTTTAAGCTCAGTATTACTTCTGAATAATTATTCTTTTATAACTCACAGTATCAGCTTCCATAGATAGGAAGGGAGGTTTTCTTATTTGGGTTTATATATTTTCTGGTTATAGTTTTATAAATTCTTAATCAATGACTATTTTAGGCAAACCCAAATCAAGTACTTGGATTGTGTTCTTTGTCAAAAAAAAAAAAAAAAATCTTAAGAGTCTTATATGGTGACTAAACACCCATCTTTGTCATTGTTCCAAATACTATTGGCAAGCACAAAGAGCTGAATGTTACAGTTAATATCCAAAAATTTGCATCAGAAAATTCTTCAAAATTCTATTTCTACAAAGGAGCCTAATTAAGACCCATTGCATTAAAGGTTTATTTTCAGCTATCATAAAAGCACAACTGTTTTGGGGAGCCCAGTTCAATCTCAATTTTGAGGACTATTTTCCAAATCTTCTGCTGTGCCTCCAACATATTCAAGCATTGAAAAGTTGGCTATCCACATCAGGAATATTGACCTCATCCTAATATTCTGTCATATTGTTCCAAGCTGTTGGTTTTTCCAGTTGACTGGCTGATAGCCTCACCTCTGACGGATAGCTTCAACTCTTCTTGGAATCAGACATTCCCTGAGAAACTAAATTCTTTACATGTATGGATGGCTTCTATTATGGACGTGGGCTATGAGTGTACATTTTGTACAGTACATTTTGCATTCAAAATACAAAATACATCTTTTTAGAGCAGTCTCAGCATAATAACCAGCATGATGTCTAAATATAATAAGAATCATCAATTTAGGAGGCTTTCTCTCTGGCTACATACTATGTCTTCTCACTGCTGTCACTAATAGCAGATGCTGGGGTGTTCCACTTGAGCAGAGTTCAACATAGGAGTAATCAGGATGTAGAGTCATATTGTAACACATTGTCCCTAATGCTCTGTTTCGTGTCAGGAGCTGATGAATTTCTGTCATTGGTTGTTTAAACATCTTTACCTATTATTACCTAACCAATCTGACTATAGCCAAATATTGTTTTACTTTCTGTAGTATTAGACATAACTTTGAAAACTATGCCAAGAAAGCTGTGCCCATGTAATTATCAAGAGTCAAGCACTGATCAAGAGATACTTCAGAAGGATTTTGACTGACTTGAACACTGGGCGCTATGTTACAAAATGAAATTCAATGGTGGAAAAAGTAAGGTTCTACATTCAGGCAAGAAAAAAACAAATGCACAGGTACAGTACAGGTGGTACCTCACTCAATAGTAGTAACTGTGAGAGAGATCTTGGAGTCCTAGTGGACAATTACTTAACGATGAGCCAGCAGTGTGCTACAGCTGCCAAAAAAGGCCAACACAGTTCTAAGCTGCATTAACAGAAGGGATAGAATCAAGATCACATGATGTGTTAATCCTACTTTATAAGGCCTTGGTAAGGCCACACTTGGAATACTGCATCCAGTTTTGATTGCCATGGTGTAAAAAAGATGTGGAGACTCTAGAAAGAGTGCAGAGAAGAGCAACAAAGATGATTAGGGGATGGAAGCTAAAACACATAAAGAACAGTTGCAGGAATTGAGTTAGTCCAGTTTGATGTAACGAAGGACATGGGGTGGGGCATGATAGCAGTGTTCCAATATCTCAGGGGCTGTTACAAAGAAGAGAGGGTCAATCTATTCTCCAAAGCACCTTATGACAGAAGAAGCAATTGATGGAAACTAGGCTAGTCCTTAACCTAAAACTAAGGAGGAATTTCCTAAGAGTTAGAAAAATTAATCAGAGGAATAGCTTGCCTCCAGAAGTTGTGGGTGATCCATCACTGGAGGTTTATAAGCAAATATTGGACAACAATTTGTCAGAAATTGTTTTGAGGGGTTGGACCAGAAGACAGACAGATATAGAAGTAGTTTAAATTCTGTATGGTCCTGGGTCATGCTGCTAGCATATCTGATAACAATCCCAAAGAAGAGTAGCAACTGTTTCATCCCAACTGGAATGTTGCAGGAGCAGCTCTGACCCCAGGCCTCCCTCCGTGAAGAAGAAAGTGGGATCTGATATCCTTTAGTTCCTTATGCACAAAGTTTATACATCCTGCCAGAGAGGGCTTTCTACCCCTCAAGCCTTTCCTTTTGTGTGAACAGGTGCATCAGTGTTGATGAGACTGACATCATATTCTGCTTCCAGTGGTGGGATTCAAATTTCTTTACTACCAGTTCTGTGGGCATGGCTTAGTGGGCTTGGTGTGGCTTGGTGGACATGGCTTGCTGGGTGTGGCAGGGGAAGGATACTGCAAAATCCCCATTCTTTCCCCACCCCACTAACCTGCTTTCCAGCTCCGTTCTCCTGTGCAGGGCAACAAAAGAAGACCCAGCCAATCAGCTGGGACTTAATGGGAGGCAGAGAATAGATGGGGGTGGGGCCAGTCAGAGGTGATATTTGCCGGTTCTCTGAACTACTCAAAATTTCCACTACCGGTTCTCCAGAACTGGTCAGATCCTGCTGAATATCACCTCTGTATGCTTCCCACTTCTACTAAAGCTGGATATGCCAGGTGTGAGTTATCTAGTGTAAGGACAGTATGACAATTCACGCTATGTAACATGCCAGTCTAATTACTCAAAATATAAGGTACAGCAATTCTAAACTTGGCAGGCAGAATAGAATACCTACTGACAAATTATTGCTTGCTATCCAATCTTTTCAGTAGTAACATGTATTACCTCTTTTAGTAACCACAACTGGGACTGGCAACTCAATTATTAAGCAAAGGGGGCTCTGAGTGAAAAGTTGTACGACTTCAACTCTACTTTACATTGTCAGAAGGATTTGACAGCAGGCAAAGTTTCTGGAACTTAACTCATGAGGAAGCCAGGTAAAGCCTTTTTATAGCGTTTCCACCCTTTGGAATGTGTGCTAGTGCTGTATGTTAGTGCTGTTTGTCTGCTTAGAGCACTTGCCACAAGCTGTATAGTAGGAAAACTAAAGTAACTGAGTAGGGTCTTGTCAGTGTCAGGCAGCAGTGAGAAACTGGCTGGAAGGTTATAATCAACTAATTAAGATCATCGACCTAAGCTTGTTAGTTTGCAGTCAGCACTTTTTAGGAACATGTTGCATTATGGTGTGGAGAAAAGCAGTTCAAGGAGAAATTGCTTGTTTAGACAGTCTCTCTGCTCTGCAAAAAGTGGCAATAAAAAACAAGCTATACCCAGTGCACTTACTATCATGACAAATATGTTGTTGAGATACAGATAAAGTTGTACATGCAGGCATTGGTCAAAAGAGTTACTTTTTCATCACCAGTGTAAATGCAAACAGTCATTGACAGAGGCCTTCACTAAATGAGGACTATCTTGTGTTTTTCCATGTCCATGTTGAAAACTTTTGGCTTTTACCAAAATCCTCAATTATGATCAGCTTTCTTGTGAATATGATGATTAGGTTCATTTGTTTGTTTTGGCCTGAACTCTGCTCATAAAACAATAACCACACATTCTTCATGAATTCCCATTTCTGGATAATTTGACACAGTTCTGTGACTTTGCATTGTGTTTTGTTCTTTAATTGAAAAGCTTCTGTATACTCTGGGTTGCCTGGTTCCATTTTTTCCTCAGTGCTATCAATCATTGTGCCTTGTTTCTTGTTCATATAAGCCTGTTATTCATAGCTTACACATCTGGCATATATTCATTTTCAGTAACCTTGGGGTATTTCTGCTTTGATATGTTTGAAAGCTTTATTTTCGTATTCAATTTGGGGATGGCAATCCATAGCCAAATAAGTAAGGTCTCACAGCTTTCATACTCTGATCATATTTTGCTTATGCTTGGAGCCAACTCTTTGATTATTCCATTTCCTTTTCCACCCTTGTTAGTTAACCAATAACTTCTACCTGTGATGACTCAGGGCATGGCACAAAGGCAACACAGTCACATAAGTAAGAAGAGTCCCTTTAATACCTCCAACTTTGCCCCCAATGTCCAGGTTACCTTCGGCTGGAGAAGAAAACTCTCCCAAGAACAGTCTTTAAGTGGAGGAAATTCAGTCCGAAAACAAAGTACATACAAACTGTAAATAAAAATCCACACAAACCACAGCTGCAGTAATTAACTTGACAGGGCAGGATAAGGAATTCCAGACTTGAAAGGCCAGCAAAACACACACAGTTGGGAAGATGCCAGGAACCCAGATAAGCCTCGACAATAACAGATAACTCATGATTTGCTTCCAACAAGTTGCTGTGCGTAATCTCCCTTTTTAAACACTGTGTTCCCAGCTGCAGCTAATGAAGGGAATCAGGGCCCTTTCCTCCCCCATGAGCCACGCAACTCATGTTGCTCCCTTCTCCATTCCTCCCTGTGTGCCCTAGGATGAAGAGGGGGTGGGCCTGGATCTTCCTCTGAATTCCCTCTGCCTTGCTCTACCTCTTCCCTGATCTGCCCAGCCAGACTTTGCCCTTCCCCAGTTTCTTCCACAGTCAATGGAGCCACACTCCCACTCCCTGTCAGCTGCTTGGCCTCCCCCTCGGAATCAGATTCAGGGGCATGACACTACCTATATTTGGAGTTTATCAACTGCACCCTATGCTATATTCAATTTCTGTATTTTATTTAAACTTTGTTGTTCGCACTTACGACTGGCTTTGATCACCATTTGCAAACATCCATGCAGACTTCACAAAAAGTCAATAGGAAAGCTGGTAGGGAAGGTTGCAACTTGCTGTCACCTGCTGAGGGGATACTCTTTAGTCTCTGGGGCCTAGCTGAAAAAGTATGTGCCAAAATCCAGGCTGGATTTTCAGCCACAGAGGATTTTTAATCCCAGAGCAGAGAAATTTGTCCTCAAGTAACCTCCCTGGCCCTCTCAGTGTCTGTTGTGGTTCGTTGACTGTCAGCAGATATGGCAGTCGAGTCAGAGGAGATGGAGGAGGTGCCTGAATTATTTATTTATTTGATTTGCCAATTGTTTACAAGATAATAAGTATAAGTGTATACATAGTTGTGAATACATGAAATGGGTACATATAAGAAAAATAAAAGAAGAATAAGAGAAACAATAGGACAGGGACGGTAGGCACGTTGGTGCGCTTATGCTTATGCTTATTATCATCAGAGCTGTCAAAAGGCTCTGAGGAATAGGAGGTCTCAGAGCCAGATGCAAAGCAGGGCTCATCTACTCGCACTCAAGCAGAGAGCCAGCTGTTTTCGGTGCCTAAGCTGAGCAAGAAGGAGGAACAGCTGGGCCCTGTCCCAGATGCGCATATGCACAGAGAAGTGCAGAGAGGCAGTAACACAGGACTGAGGGCCAGCTATGCAGGAAAAGAAGGAGACGTTAACAAGCCCCTCCCTGGATGGGATATAAGGAGGGTGGGTGTGGGAGGCATGGTTGTTAGAGACATCCGTTCATGCTTCAGAAGAGTTCCCTTCAGACGATTCCTTGCCAGGATTTCGTTGCCACTAACAAGGTTGGTCAGGACTTTTTCTGTTGTGATTGAAGTGTTAATTGAGGTTCCCTGTGGGGAATTCAAAGAATGCTATGGCTTGTGAATCACCTATGGCTTGTGAATCACCTACGGATGTGTGACCTGGAGCTTTGTCAGTGAATTCTATGAATTCCTGCCTTTCTAAATAAAAAGGGGTTTCTCCTCATGAGTAGGCTGTTGAGTGGGGCTCGTGAAGGCTGGGTCAAAACAGTGTCTTCTTCATGCCTTCCTCTACTCAGTAACACTCGATATAGGAAGCCAGCGAGACGCTTGAGACTTTCACTTAATGATGACAGCTTGGACTGCCTCAGTTGTCATTGCTAAGAAAAGCAATTTGTGATCACATCATTTCGTGATGGAATTGTGGTTCTCAATTGTGGTTGTAAGCAAAGGCCTACATAGGTCTGTAAGGGGCATGCATAAGTGCACCATCGTGCCTCCCATCCCTGTCCTATTGTCCCCATTTATTCATACCTATTTCCTGTATTCTTACTCATGTTTATACTTATACCTATTATCGTGTAAGCGATTGACAAATCAAAGAAAGAAAGAAAGAAAGAAAGAAAGAAAGAAAGAAAGAAAGAAAGAAAGAAAGAAAGAAAGAAAGAAAGAAAGAAAGAAAGAAAGAAAGAAAGATTGACACAATTTGCACTTTTGCAATATACCAGTCTTTCTTCTCTCTTCTGACCTACTGATGGTTAGCTGGGCAGGAAGTGAAACCTTCCCATTTCTTGTTTGGGTGAACATGTTCTGTTTACGAGGAAGATTAATACATTTATCATGGGATTTCTTTTATGACAGTCTGAAGGATTATACAAGAATCATATTTATTGTATCATAACCACTGTTTTACAGGTTAAAAAATATTACTTTTCACACCATTCTTTCTTCTAGATAACTTCTACCTTCAAGTTTAAGCCTCCAACATTTCTCTAATTGAGCAACTGTCTCCAGCCAAATAATATGGATTTGGACTTTCATAAAATACTTGGTTAGAAAACAACTGCTTTCTTCTTCTTCTTTTTTCACTGTACAAAAAGTATCTATGCAATTTACTTTTGTATGCCTTTTCCTTGCAGAAAAGAGGATTGCCAGCTTGTTCCTCTTATCCAGGACTTCTTGCCATTAATTTAGCAATTGGTCTTCTACTCTTCCTATTCCTACCAGCTGGCAATTATTTGAGAGTCAGCTCAATGGGCCTAATATAAGGTTTTCTTTCTGTCTCTTCTCTCACCTTGTATTACTATTCAGTGCTGGTAGCTCTGGCTCTTTTGATGCCTGGACTGATTTTGTCAGCAATTTATAGAGAGGATTAGCAACTTGCATTTAGTTGCTGGCCTTCTCCACTTGAGAATCTTGCTTTTTGGTTGTACCTGCTAAGGGCTTGGTAACAAACTTCCATTAATTATTGAAGCTAATTTTGGAATGTTCTACGTACCTTTGTACCAACTTCTTATAAAAATAGATAAGTGGCTTAGGAGCCTTATTTCATTTCTCACCAGAGGAAGCTGAATCAAATTCAAATAGGGACAACAATGGAATTAGTACCAAACAGCCCAAAGACCAAATGGTCAAATTAAAGGAAATCTGTCTTCTTCCTTGACTTTGCTTCTCAAAACTGGCTGGGAAGATCACAGTGGTGATCACATGACCCCAGAACAGGGCAATTGTTGTAAATAGATGCCAGTTGCAAGGGCCCAAATTTTGATCACATGAATATGGGGATGTTGCAACAATCATAGGTGTGATGACCCAGGGCATGGTACAAAGGCAACACAGTGAGATAATCAATAAGAGTCCCTTTAACAGCTACAACTTTGCCCCCAATGTCTAGATTACCTTCTGGCTAGAGAAAAACTCCCCTAGAAACAGCCTTTAACTGCAGAATCAAGTCCAAAACATGGTCAACAAAAACTGTAACTATAAATCCAATAAAGCCAAACTGAGGTAATTAGTTTGGCAGGGCAGGAGCAAGAATTCCAGACATGAAGGCACGGCAAAACTCATAGTTGGAAAGATGCCAGGAACACAGATAAGCAACAACAGCACAAGATAAAGTCATGTTTGCTCCCAGCAGTCTGTCAAACGCAGCCTATCTTTCTTCTAAACTGTGTTCCCAGCTATGGCTAATGAAGGGAATTAGGTCCCTTTCCTTCCCTGTAAGCCACGCAACCCACATTGCTCTCTTCTTCGTTCCTCCCTGCATACCCTGGGATGAAAGGAATGGGCCTGGGTCTTCCTCTGAATTCCCTCTCTCTTGTTCTACCTCTCCCCTGCTCTGCCCAGCTAGACTTTGCCCTTCCCCAGTTTCCTCCACAGCCAACAGAGTCACACTCTCACTCCATGTCAGTTGTTCATCTTCCTCCTCGGATTCAGACTCTGACAGGGCATGACACTAGGTTTGAAAACCAGTCATGAGCCAATATTTTCAGTGCTGTTGTAACTTTAAATGATCAGTAATAAATGAATAGTTATAAATTGAGGACTACCTGTACCCATAAAGTAAGTTTTTCATGATAAAAGGATCAACTATATCATCAGCCATCTATGTGTGAAGTATGTACATTTATACAAAAAAGACAGAAAAAAGGAAGGAGGAAAGACAGAACTGAAGCTGATCCCAACAAATAAGGAACCAAATACTAACCAGGCTTTAGTGGAATAACTTTCAAACTGAGCTCACAGAGTTGAATTCTTAAGTTTCCTTATACCAATCAATAACTTCAGTTAAAATAAATACCCAATGATAAAACTGAAAATATGGAATATAATTTGCATACAACATTATGGCAGAACAGAAGCAGGAACATCTCTTAAAATAAACTCTAAATAAATTTACCTCAATCACATTTAGTTTTATCCAAAATACTCAAATGAATGTTTCCTCTTCTATCTATATATTTTACTTGTGTCAAAACTGGGGGTTGGGGAAGGTGGAATCATATTTTCCAATTGAGAAAATGTTTTAGGAAACCTAATAATAAAAGTTTAAATAGGAGTCTGCACACAACCAAACATTTCAATCCTTATACATGTAAAAATTACTCTGAATTCCAATGGCATTTACTCCTATTTTCCCTCTTTATTAAAACAAAAACAAAACAAAAAAACGAGCTAAGTTACTAATTCATGTATTAAAATGATGCTAGAGTGAAAGTCTCTGACACAACTATAAAACATAGCAGAATTTATAGTCTGTCTCCCCTAGTGGATCCTGTCTAATGTCTTCAGAATGATTAATGGTACAGGAAGATGTTGTAAAGTCAAAATAAAAATAAAAGGAGAAAGAGATTGTCTTTCAGATGTACCATGACACAACTTTTACCAGATAATAACCACTGACAATAAAAGTAGCTGGATTATGTTTGTTTCGGGTTAAAGCCATTGCCTGAGTTGAACATATAGTATTATTCGACTCTTCATACAGTACAACTATAGCACAATAGTTGGAACTACAGACAAGCCAAGGTAGATGTCCACATTTATAGAGAGATAGACATTCAGATCAGTGGTGGGATTCAAAGATTTTTACCACCAGTTCAGCGGGCATGGCTTGGTGGCTGTGCTTTGCACATGTGCACACACTTTGCGTGTGCACGCACACCAAATGCACACTTTGCGCAGGCACAAAGGCATTCCAACTCACCTCCTGCAAGCCTGCACAATCCCGGTCATTTCAGCAGCTGCCGCGCGGCACTCTTCTGGGCCACGCAAAGCAGCCGTGCTTCAAAAGCAGAGGATAAAGGGGAATATGGAAGCCCGGCTGGGCGGGCGGGCCCAACAGCAGAGTGGTGGAGAGAACCGATTTGGTCTTTGCTGCTCATTGGCGTTACCAGCTTGGCAGAACCGGACCGAACGAGTAGAATACCACCACTGATTCAGACATTGAGACAGACAGACGGAGCGAGCTAGAGCTAGAGATACAGATAGATATATTTAACAAAGAGGTAGATCTGTAATTGCAACAAATACTAATATTATTACTAACAAATAATATTTGCCTCTTTAAACCCCCAAAAAGGAGTAGTTCTGATTAATATAAATTTTCAGTAAAAGAAAAGGTAATACTAATTGTATTTAAAAAATCTCATCCTGCCCTAAAGGGTTTTTCAAGCAAATCCTATTTCTTGTTTAGAACAGTCCCAGATCAATGAAATAATCAAAAACCTTTTGTATCAAATATCATTCAACCTGGCAAGCGAGCTCTTAACTTTGGCTAAAGAGTTAATAATAATCTTCTTGGAAGTTTATTAGGTCCACAAACCTTTCTCACTTTCACATTTTAAAGAGATGGGAAAGAGAGAAAGAGAGAGAGGCGTTAATAACCTAGATTCTCATATTCTGTATTCTTTATCTTCCATTTGTAAAATATTTAAAGCAAACAATTTGAGACCTCTAATCAATGCTTTTCTTGTGTTCCTTGGTCATTTCCTATTAATCCTGTTTTAACTGCTTAATTGCTGAAAATCTATGCCAAGTAATACCAAATAAGATCATGTTTCTCACTCAGAAAAATTACTAGATTTTTCTTTTCTTTTTCTTTTATGTTTCAGAGCAATCTAGGTATCCTGTCTACTTTTAGAGTTGGTAGACTTTATCTGTGGAATTACTGAGGGACAAGTACATTGTTGGAAGAAAAAAAAGAACTTGGAAACAGAAGGTATTGATTATTGAAAACATCAATTTAAAACAGATATTGTGGAATTTGTTTGAGAATTTCTTAGTAGTATAAATTGATAACTACAAAGGCTTTTGACTGAGATTTCTGTTTTCCTCACTAATATATTATTAACACTTGTAATAAATTATATCTTAAATGAAACATCAATATAAAAACATACAATCTGAATATAAATAATGATATGTAGTCAAATCTATCAGAAAACTTTAACTGCATATGATTTTGACTGGAATAGAGGAGTGTCCAATATGGTATAATGCTAGTTTATACGACAGTCAATAAATCAGAATAATAGAATAAAGAGTTGGAAGGGACCTTGGAGGTCTTCTAGTCTAACCCCCTGCTCAAGCAGGAAGCCCTATACCATTTCAGACAAATGGTTGTCCAATCTCTTCTCAAAAACCTTTTGTTGGAACAGCCACAACTTGGGTGCTCCAAGGCAAGCTGTTCCACTGATCAATTGTTCTAACTATCAGGACATTTCTCCTGGTTTTCTCCTTGATTAATTTCCTTCCATTGCTTCTTGTCCTGCCTTCTGGTGCTTTGGAGAATAGGTTGATCCTTCTCTTCTTTGTGGCAGCCCCTGAGATATTGGAAGACTGCTATCACATCACCCCTAATCCATCTTTTCATTAGACCAGACATACACAATTCCTGCAAGCGTTCTTCATGTGTTTTAGCCTCCGGTCCCCTAATCATCTTTGTTGCTCTTCTCTGCATGCTTTCTGGAGTCTCAACATCTTTTTTATATCGTGGTAACCAAAATTGGATGCAGTATTCCAAGTGTGGTCTCACCATTAAAAAGTAGTATTCACAAGTGATTTTTCCCCTTATCCCTCTGTTAATGCAGCTTAGGACTATGTTGGCTTTTTTGGCAGCTGCAGCACATTGCTGATTCATATTTAAGTGCTCATCCACTAGGACTCCAAAATCCCTCTCACAGTTACTGCTATTGGGCCAGGTACCAACTATTCTATACCTGTGCATTTGTTTTTGTTTTTCTTGCCTAATCTAGGCTTGGGACAGCTATTCAGCTTTGTTAAATAAGAAAGAGGATTATTATTTTTATTTTAAAAAAACTAGAACCATATTCATGGTCTAACTATAGATTAGGATATTATTTTCTTCCTCCTCTCAAGAAAATCCGCAAGATCTTATACAACTAGACATTAATATGTTATCTAGTTGATAAATCTACTAATCAATACTGAGTTAAATATTGTCTGCTACTGCCGTTCTACATAGAGTTTCCTTAAATAGTGAAAGCTAAGTTTAGAGCCAAGCATAAATGCACTTTTACCCCTGAGTAGACTTGCCGCTAGCTTAATTTATGGATTTAATTAAATGGTCTGACTAAACTTGATAGATTAATCAGTACAAACCTGGCAAAGTTCAATATGTATCATCCAAATGATATTCTAAAGGCTATACATCTCAGGATTTAAAAGGTACAGAGACTAGAAATAAATTTGTGGAGTCTGCTAAAGTTGAGTATCAATATTTGATAATTACATCAGGCAATATTGTCATTGAATACTTCAAGCAAGAACACAGGGAAGATAGGAGCTTGTCCTTACTGATAACCCCAACTGAAAGCAGATACAGAGAAAAAAGAACCACATGCAAAATAAAAGGACTTTATATTTTACAACGTAAGCAATGCTCTCAATGAGTGGTGCGGTGGCCTAGAGGTAGAGCTCTTGCCTCACAATCAGGAGGCTGTGAGTTCAATCCTAGGTAGTTTTCTCTCTCTGGCCACACTGAGAATATATCTGCTGAAAAAAAACCTCTGCATTGGCGACAGGAAGGACATCCAGCCTGTGAACACTCAGCTCCATTCAGTTGCCAAGACTCCACACCGCAAGGGATTATGGGGTCATTAAAGAAGAAGAGATGCTTTCATTTCTTTCATCTCAATGCTTTCAATGTGTATATACTGTATACTTTGTTATTTTGAAGAAGGTTTAAAGGGACCTCCTTCATTAGACACATTTTATAATAATGAAACTGATTCATCTGTATCCTATTAAAAAAAACAGAGTGAAATTCTCAATGTGTATGCTACGTATTTTGCTATTTTGCTTCTCCTTTAATAGGCACATTTGGGAGAAAACAAAAATCTCATTTTTGAAGTTCTCAAAAAACTAAAAAACTAAACAAGAAAACTAAAGTAAATTAAAAAAAAATTCTAGGACTCGTTAAAAAAAATTCAGAACAAGGCAATGGTAAACTATCTTGTCAGAGTTGAACTTGACTCAAGAGATTCTTTATCCTTTCAAATTTCTATGAAGGTCATGTTTATAGAATTCAGAGGAAAAAAACCCCTGAATTAATTTGATACAATAGAAATGCTACATTCTGAAACCCACACAAACACTCTGCAAACTATTTTCCATTAACGCAAAGCATAGCGCAATACAATTATATGTGAAATTAAATAAATTCTTAACATCAAATTCAGCCATGCCTTTACAAATGAAGTGGGGGGAGCCATGACGTAGGATTTATGCATTAACTGCTCTGCAAGTAAACACATTTTCCATTTTAATGGGGACATCTTGATAAATTTGCTAATTATAACACAAGCAATTTGACTACTGATGAAGAGTGTATAGGATATTTCATTTTTTATGAGTCTTCAACTTAAAAATTATTCAGAGCACAAACAAGATGAAAAGGAATGCAATTAATGAATTGAAATGGAACAAAACAATTCTAGTACAACTGTCTTTTACAGAGTATGATCGTGTCAATCTGCCTACAACTATTTTATGATCTTTCTACTTAAAATGAGGGCCAATAACTGAAGGCAAATCCCAACAAAACAAATTCCTGTGGCTAATTCAAGTACATCCTGCTTTTGATGGCATTGCACCTGAAAGAACAAATAGATATTTTGCAAGTATATCTTGATCCAGCATTAGAATGAATCCCAACTACTCTTGGTAATTAGGATTTTTTTTGGATAATTTATCCATTATTACACTTTCTACCTGGGATAGTCCAATTACCATTATCTGATTTCTGATTTCCATGGGAGACAGCAGTACGTTCCTTTCTGACTTGATGCTTTTACAGTCATTAATGTTACCAATTTCCCAGGGCTGCAAAAAAACCTTTCAGAGCAAGAAGAGGCCAGTCCTTTAGAAAATGACCGTGGCGGTACCAGTGGCTTCAACAGCATTAAATCAGAAGAAATTGGCAAATAGAAACATTATTCTAGGAGAAAGGGCACCAAAGATGACTTTAATATACCCTTACCAGCAATCTGATCTCTACTGAATTTGTTAGGAAGATATATTCTGCACCAATCTAAATGCAGCTCAAAATTCCTGGGGGCGGGGAGAGAGAGGCTTTGTAAGCATAAATCCAGATACATATGATACATATCACTACACAAGTGGTGATCCCAGCTCAATAACCAGCATTCCATGCAGTTTCAGGACAGGAATGTTGCCCCTCACTGGATTATGTGATATAGATGTTTCAGCAGTTGCTAGCTATAGATAGGCCTCGACTTACGCCCACAAAATTTCCATTGCTAAACAAGACAGTTGTTAAGTGAGTTTTGCCCCATTTTACAACCTTTCGTGCCACAGAAAAAAAAATAGAAAAAAAGAAGAAATAAGAATATGTTATAGAAAAAGAAATGAAATATATAAATGTCTTTCTCTTTCACCACAAGGACAAATAACTTCAGTCACTGCAGTTGTTCAGTTAGTAACAAGAGTTGTTAAGTAAAACTAGCATCCCCATGGACTTTGCTTGTCTAAAGGTCCCAAAAGATAATCACATGACCCTGAAACACTGCATCTGTCATATATGCATGCCAGTTGTCAATTTTGGTCACGTGACCAACAGGGATGCTGCAACATTCATACATATGAAAAACAGCCATAAGTCACTTTTTTCAGTGCTGTTGTCATTTCGAACAGTCACTAAATGAATGATTGTAAGTTGAGGACTACCTATACAACGGCTTAAAAAAGTAACCAGTACATTCTACCACAATCACTTTACCAAGACTGAAGAAGCTTCTTATTTCTTTCAAAAGCCAGTTCAAGATCCCAATACTTAACTTTGAGGTACAAAACACTACAGAAATATTTCTCCCTACAAAAATTTGCCCTTGGTTTTATTTTTTATTTTATTTTTTTAAAAATGACTGTTTTCTAAGCAGTAATTATTTGTCATCAAATCTACTTGATTATGGTTCTGAGACCAAGTCGTGACATCATGACCTCCACGTTAGGCCACTTAATGTCAAGATTGGGTAGGACACTCCCCCCACGTTGATTGTGGCGGTGGCACTCTTGTATTGAACTGGGAGCTAGCTTTCTCCAACGATCTCCAGTTTCCATTCCCACCTTTAATTTCTTAAAACAACTCAAGGAAAATTGTTTCTATTTTCTACATGAAAGTATTGTTTAGGGTTAACTTTAAAAAAAAAAGTTTACCCAGGTATTTTAACTGTTTCTTTTGCTTCATCTACTGCATTCCTTTCCTCTCTGTTTTCATGATAATGTAATGTTTTTCTCCCCTATATCGGACATTCCTATATTACCTATCAGAGGGGGTATTCAGCAGTTCTGGAGAACCAGTAGCGGAAATTTTGAGTAGTTCAGAGAATCAGCAAATACCACCTCTGACTGGCCCCACCCCCATCTCTTCTCTGCCTCCTAAGTCCCAACTGATCGGCTGGGTCTTCTTTTGTTGCCCTGCACAGGAGAATGAAGCTGGAAAGCAGGTTAGTGGGATGGGGAGATAATGGGGATTTTGCAATATCCTTCCCCTGCCATGCCCAGCAAGCCATGCCTAGCAAGCCATGCCACACCCACCAAACCACGCCCACAGAACCTGTAGTAAAAATTTTTGAATCCCACCACTGTTACCTATGTATTGTTAGCAAAGCCATAAGGATGAAAAGAAGTTTTAAAATGTTTTAATAAATGAAACCGATCTAAAAAAATCCTTAAATACTCACCATATCTACCAACAAAACTTTCTTGTGCTAAAGTTATCTTTGAAAATTCTTTTTCTAGAAAAACACTGTTTGTGGCTCTTAAAATATAGGTCAAGGAGAGCATAAAAATATCTCAAGTGCAGAAAACACAAGATTTCACTACTTTGGGCAACAGACTTCATAACACTGTTGAATGTAAGGTTGGAGTAATTTAAAGTCATAAAGCTGTGGATATTTTTTGTGAGCTTAGTTAAGACTTAGTGGACAAGGAATCTCCTTCGAATCCCAACTATAGTTCTGAATGATACTGGGGTTGTTGTTTTTCCAATTTGCTTTACTTCTGCAGAAGTTTTGCCTTTGCAGACAGGAACTAAATTAAAGTACTTACTCAAAATAAACCATGTTGGGGAGAAACTGTTTCAACTTATAACACTTAAAGATGTGTACAGGTTATGTGTTCACTTGACCCCTGTCCAGCTTTGCTTTTATATTGAAGCTAGGAGGATGTTAAAAATGCCTTAAAAGTAAAATCTGCTCACGTTGAGCTTAATGACCATTGTATTGTTGATAATAATTCAGAGATTCTTTAGAAAAAAAATTGTTTGCATTTACAAAGATGATAGACTAAGGCTACAAGAATAAAAGAATACAAGCTAAGAAATAGTATAAAAGAATGTACAAAGGGTTAGAAAGTACATAAAAGAAAATAGAAAGAAAAATAGAAAAGAAGAAGAAATAAGAATATATTATAGAAAAAGAAATGAAATATATAAAGAACTGACTTTCTTTTTCACCACAAGTATGAATAACTTCACTAAGATAGTAAATCTTCACTAAGAATACAACAAAATAGGTATTCTTTCCATATCACTTATCCGTAAACAAATTCTTAAATTCTTGTCATTCAATCCTAGTTATTAGCAAAAGTCCAGTAAAAATTATCAGAAAACAAAATGTATTTATTTTATTTATTTAGTGTGTGGCATATCATGGACTAAAAATTATAATAACATCTCATCTAGATTTGTAGAACCCAATAAAATATAAATGTTAAAAAGATATTTTGTTTTCTGATAATGTCTAAGCCTCCTAACCATTGAAGCACAGCATCATTTATATTAAAAATAAACCAGATACTGGACCGATATATACCTCAGCTTATGGCCAGTCACAATGTGATCTACAATTTGACGTGAAACCCGCAATCACACTGAGGGAAGGATACTATGCCACATTTATACAGAGAGTCTTGGCAGATGCCACGTGAGGTACGAATGCTATTCAGGATTGTCCACTGCTGATGTGGTAGTTCAAAGCCTGGTGTTTTTTTTTGTGTGTGTGTTTTTTTGGGGGGGGGGTCTGCCTTCCTTTGACTGGGCATACAGAGACCCAAAGCCAAATGAGTCACTGAATGCCTAGGCATTGGAAGAAATATAAATTACCCCACAAAATATATATTTTAACCTCTGTCAAATAAACCAACTTTATATTCCTTTTCTTTGGTTTAACATTCTTGATCTTTAATCCCCTTAAATAATGGCCCAGAATTTCTTTTTCATTTCTCTTCATCACTTCTCAGAAAATCCGTCAAAACTTTATAAGTCTCTTTTGTAAATCCAAAGTTAGAAAAATACTGAAGACATTCTTCTAGTTTGTTATTTGCATATCTCTTCTAATTATTAAAACAGGTGGTTTCATTTGTATATTTAATGTAACATCTTTTTCCATCTCATTCTTATAACTTGTCATTTTAAATACTACATTCAAGTCAGCCTCAGCCTCTGTCTTGTCTAGTAAACTTCTATATCCTCTTTTAAACCCAATTTATCTATAATAGCAGATAACCTTAAAATTAACATCTTAGGCCATTATCCCCAAATATCCTTGAATTAATCCTATGTTAAAATATTTTGCTCCGTTCTATATTTGTAATTGAATTTAAATGTCCTTCTCCTTTAATTATAATTTGGTTTATTCTGGTTCCCTCTAGTATCCATCCAACCTTCAAAATCCCATTTTATCCTAAGGTTTTTAATAGTTAAAAAGTAATCAGAAAGCAATTCCAAAAGTAATTAAGAAATGAGGCTCAGCTGAGCTTTTTGTCCATATAAGCTATGTTATCAGATGTGAACTTGGTAGTTCTCCCTTGACTCCCAGTTATTCCAGTCACGAGCCAACACAAAAGACTTCAGTGTACTTGCAAAGAGCAATTGTCTGAAGTGCATGGACAAAATTTCACAATCCTTCCTTTTGTTTGGAAAGATTGAATGTGGCCAAAATTTTGGTTCTGGTCATCAATTTTTGCCTCAGTGCAGAAGTTCAGCTCTCCGAGTCCTCACCGGAAGTCACAATAATATAGACGTTACCATTGCCTTTAAAAATAATTATTTCCCAGTCCTGTTTACTGGCATGGTAATCTAACCAAATATTAATTAGGCCCAACCTTGGGTCACCAGTGTTCTTTAAGGATGAGAAGGACATAGATTTTTTAAAAAGGTAAAGGTATCCCCTGTCTAACACTGACTCAAGGGGGCAGTGTTCATATCCATTTCTTAGCCAAGGGAGCCAGTGTTGTTCAAAGACATTTCAAATGATCATGTGGCCAGCATGACTACATGTTGAGGCACATGGTACCTATTTATCTACTTGCATTTGCATGCTTTCAAACTGCTAGGTTGGCAGGAGCTGGAGAAGTAATGGGAACTCAACCTTTTGTGTAGCACTCGGGTCTCGAACTCAACGTGTCAGCCTTCCAGTTGACAAGCAATGTCTTTTAACCACTGAGCAATCGTGCCCCTACATTCTTTAAAGGAGCCCATTAAAAGAAACTCTGCTTTGGAGATCTAAAGTATTCTTAATGAAAGACTGGTACCTACATTTCCATGACTGGGTAAGAGGATTGAGAGTAGAATGGTGAAAGATTGCATACAGTCCTGAAAATAAGTAATTTCAACTTAATTTCAGGGCAAGCTATGGAGCTCTTTTGGCTTGACAATCAAGTACACCTGGGGATCAGTAGGTATTGCTCTGTTGGTTCTTTTCAATTTTTCATTAACTTTTAGTATCATCTACCATTGTAAACTTTGGTAATTTGGTAACAGGAAACAGTTCTTTGTAGTGGTTCCATTTTTTTAATAGTTTTAATTGTTCGGTCATTATTTTTGTTAGAATATGCAACGGATATGGTAAAATATTCATCAGCCAGGAAGACCACTAGATGGCACTGCTATACTAGAAATCTGTGTAGCGTATAGAGGAGGAAGATGGAACACAGATTTTTTTTTACTTCCTGCGGTCATAACTTTCAACAAACTTATATGTATTATTGTTTGAGTCCTGATTTTTCATTAAATTCCATATGCTTCTCTAAATTATCTTTAAAAACTACTGACTGAATGCTTTTGCAATCAATACAACTGAAACAATTTCATAATTAATTCCATATTTTGATTGTAAGCAACCATGAAACTGTAGTAGTCTGTGATATGTCTGTATTATAATCAATAAAATATTATCTCATTTATAGATTTCCTATCAGCAAAATATAAACACAAACATAAATACTGTACATTCTGTTAAGCTAAAGTTTGCTTTACTTGCACCTACATGGAATAGTCACTAGATTCTTTTGCTAAAATAAAACACATTTAAATAAATACTATCTAGCTTTGGCATGTTGAATACATCTCAATCAAGAAATCAATTTCAAGGTACACTCTATTAATATATTTTGTGTTCAGCCCATTAAGCATTGTCACTGAAACATTCTAAATCAACTGTTTGTTTTTAAAAGCTATGCTGGAAAACTGGAAAGAATTCTAATATGATTTGTGTTTGAAAATAGTATTTCTAAGGCCAAGAGAGACTATCCTTCATCTTAATTTTGTTTGTCCAATTGTACAGGAAGCTCTGCTCTTTAAGCAAGAACATTTTTTCCTTAAACCTTTGTTCTTGCTAACTTCAGATGCTTTCTTTGCATTGCCAGCCATTAATAATAACACACCATGCTGAGACAAGTACTACAAACACTAAATGTAGAAATAGATTGTTTTTACTTAAACTTCTCTGTTTCAAGTCAGGCAATCACAATGTGAATATGAGAAAAGAGACCCACTCAGCAAATACTGTTCACTACTGAAAATCTAAAACATTTACTTTATTAAAATTCTCTCTCTCTCTCTCTCTCTCTCTCTCTCTCTCTCTCTCTCCCTCCCTCCCTCCCTCCCATGGTGGGATTCAAATTTTTTTACTACTGGTTCTGTGGGTGTGGCTTGGTGGGCATGAAAAGGGAAGGATATTGTAAAATCTCCAGTCAGAGGTGATATTTGACGATTCTCTGAACTACTCAAAATTTCCGCTACTGGTTCTCCAGAACTGGTCAGAACCTGCTGAATACCACCTCTGCCTCCCTCCCTCCCTCGCTCATGCATATACATTCCAAGATTCAGAAATAAAAAAGAATATCACTTGAAATTAAAGGAACTTGAGAAAGAATAGTAGTATTAGTTCGATGACCACCAATTTAGTGAAGTCACTAAGTGGAAAATCACATGACCACAATTTTTTTTTCTTTTTTGCCCACTATCTTTTATTTTATTTATTTATTTTGTCAAGTGATTATTAGACAACAGGTATAAGTACAAACATGGTTATGAACACATGAAATGGTAACGAATAAGAAAAAAGAAAGAAACAGTAGTACAGGGACGGTAGGTATGTTGGTGTGCTTATACACGCCCCCTACAGACCTCTTAGGAAAGGGGTGAGGTCAATAGTAGACAGTCTAAGGTTAAAGTTTTTGGGGTTTGGGGAAGAAACCACAGAGTCAGGTAGAGTATTCCAGACATTGACCACTCTGTTGCTGAAGTCGTATTTCCTGCAATCAAGTTTGGTGCGGTTTACTTTGAGTTTGTATCTATTGTGTGCTCTTGTATTGTTTTGGTTGAAGTTGAAGTATTTATTGACAGGTAGGACATTGCAATATATAATTTTATGTACTATACTTAGATCAAACCAAAGGCAGCATAGTTCTAGGTTGTCTAGGTCTAAAATTTCAAGTCTGGTGGCATCTTACCTTTGGAATGATCACAACAGCCCTGGATAATTAGCAAGAATGGAATGAATGTCTATATTTACAGTAAATGGAGAGGAAGGGGTTTACAAGAAAGTAAGCAGGCACAGCAACTTGCTTACTCTCTTATAATCCCTTCATCTCCAATCTCTGTACTCTAGAAGGAGGAGTAGATTGAGTAGATTGAGTAGAGTAGAGTAGAGTAGAGTAGAGTAGAGTAGAGTAGAGTAGAGTAGAGTAGAGTGCCATTATATTGCCATGACAAACCAGGACAGCTTAAATTCTCTTATGGAAATCACAGCAAATAAAAAGTTAGCAATTATATTCCAAACATAGGAAAGGACAGATTTTATTTTTGTTACATGGACATACCTTAATGTGTAGTATGAAAACAAAATATGCAAGATTGGTTCTCTGGTTCATTCTGATCACTAAAATATGTTGGTAAATAAGAGTTCTTTTGTACCTCATATTTCAAAAAGGCAAGCTGTTGAAATTACCAAAGGAAAGGCTCCAAAGTGTGCTGTACAAACAAGACTTTGCAGATATAAACAGTTTGCAAGTTGGTACCATTTCTTTTTCACATATCACACAGTATCAAAAATGGTTTGTCAGATTTTGATTTAGTTCTTTCTAAACCAAAGGAGAATGAAAAAAGCCAAAGTAAACAGGTCAACTAGGATTTTTACTTGCCACCTTAATGAGACATTATTACTGAGACTGGAAGAGAATTGGCAAATGCAGATCTCATTTCCAAAGTGAACATCCCCATTTCCATATGGGCTGGGGCATTTGAAACACAGCATGGCACCAGAAAGAGAGCTTGTAAAAGTCTACTGGAGGAAATAATTATTCTAATTCTCATTCATAATAATATGGTCACAATCAATTGTTATATAGATAACATTATTGTTTAAATTTATCTTCCAAACCTTTGTCTTTTAATGGATCATTGAAGCAAACAACTTTGCTGTTCTCTCTCTTTATCAGATATCACAATTTCCTTGGTGACTGCAAAAATGTTTCCCTTGTCTCAAAATTTCTATCAGAGGAGATCAACCAGCAAAATTGGGATATCTAATAATTTTTGCTCTGATGTTTTTTTAAAAAATATTTGAAAATATGTGCTGAATTACCTAAAATAAATAGGGGATGATTCTGATAGGTACAATCACAGCTTCGGGATTCTTTTCAAGTTCTTTCAAATGGTTGGGAAATATTTTTTCTTCTTCTTTTGTACACTCCTAATAAATTGTCAGTAATTTCTGAGAACAGAAAACATTAAAGACACTTATGGTAATGACAGCAATAAACTTTAATATTTAAACTTAAAAATTGAAGAGTACAGTTAGGTGTTTTAATTTCAGCCTTTCTGAAATTTATGTCTCTCTGTCTTTCTCTCTCTTTGCATCACTGCAAAATCTGAATTCTGTAATATCATGTTAGAATGATTGATTTTTTTCCCCTTGGAAATTTCATTTTTTCCCCTGTTAATAGTCAAAAAGGTTGTTTTTTTTTTTTTTTTTTTGAAACAGGACAGTTCAAAAAGTTATCAACTTGACAGTTCTCTGACAGATCCTGATAGGAGGAACACATCAATACTTTATTGCCAGAAATGTCCTTCAACAGAATGAGGCAATCAAAGAGATGTAATAAATCTTGGATAGAGAGAAGGACTACTCGTTGCAAATGTATAAGTGGAGGTTCACCATGAGCGTTTTTCATTTCTGGAGACTGGTGACTACACACTTCATTCTTCCAATCTTCTGCTTTTTTCATTGTGAAGAATGTCGTAAGTCAGACCTTATGATTCAGTACACAAAGACAAGGTTTGAACATCTTCCTACATATACAGCAGAGGTGGTATTCAGCAGGTTCTGACCAGGTCTGGAAAACCGGTAGAAGAAATTGGAGAGATTGGGATTTGGCAGTAACCTACCCCCAGGAGTGGGGAGGGAATGGAGATTTTACAGTATCCTTCCCCTGCCATGCTCACCAAGCCACGTCCACAAAACCAGTAGTAAAAATTTTTTTAATCTCACCACTGATATACAATATCCCACCACTGATATACAATATCCCACCGATATACATTATCCCACCACTGATATTGTGTTTCTCCAACAATACGGCCTCCCCCAATAGGAAGTACCAGCAAGTTTTTTAGGCATAAAATCAAATTAAGCCCCTTCCCCCAAATCAAGGCCTATATTAAACATGCAAAATGGTGGGAATGGCGGGGGGCTTGCCGTTAGGAAGTACTTTTGTTGCATACCTGGATATGGTGCTGCCTGCGTTGACTTTCTTGTGCCGCTGCGTTTGGAGCTGCCGGCGCATTTGGAGATGCGTGGGGATGGGGACGGGCTGGGCGAGGGGTGGAAAGGATGGGCGGCTTCGGGCTATCTCCGCTGGACCTGCCAGCCAGTGCTGCCATCGCCTCGCCTCCCTATCTGCGGATGGGTGCGCGTTCTCACTGCCTCGGGCAGCCTCTCCCGGTAGCCCCTTCGGGTTTGGGATGGAGGGGCTTGGGAAGGAAGCCAAGCTCAGGTCGGCCCGGCTCATTCACTTGGCAGGCGGGTGCGCACCCGCAGCTCGCTTTCCTGGCTCTGCCCAGTCGGCATGGCTCTGGCGCGGCCCTGGCGGGATGAGCAGAGGGCCTGATGGGGAGGCACTCACTGCCTTGGTGAGAGCTCCACCACCAGGCAGGAGGACCCACCTGTCAGCTGCGCTGGATGCCCCATGCGAAGCTCTTCGCACTCTGCCCGGCGCCAGGCAGGGATGGCAGCTGGGCGCTTCTCCCGGTGGGCTGATCCTGTGCTGCGGCCCTAGGATATTCACCTCCCCACATGGGGTTGGGCTGCTCTCTTGGGCAGAGGAGGCTTTGTCGTACCGGTAGTAGGGCATCGTTTTTAAAAGAATTGGCTTTGCCTTCGAAGATGAAGGGAAGGCGGCGACAGGATCGCCTGAAGCCGAGTGTCTCTGCCGGGCTCCAGTTGCAGGGAGGAGCCCTGGCTGGCCGCATGTGGCTGTGCCAAACACTGTGGCGTTGCTCTAAACACCGCGGCAACACGGGGAGAAGGGAAAGCAAAGGTAGCGGAAGGTCTCCCGATACGAAGTGCCCCACTAACGGCGAGGCCAACATCCAAGCTGTCGCCGCCCTCCCGAGGATGCAAGGGGGGTGGAAATTAAGTTACCCCAAAAAAGATGGCATAGCCGTTTTTTCGGGTGTCAAAAAAAAAAAAGGCCCGGCCTTATTTTGTGAGAAACACGGTATCGGTACTTAAAAGTTTCTGAGCTCTTTTGAATTTGCAATATTACTGCATAGATATGGCCTAAAGTAGTGGCACCCAACCTTTTGGCCACCAAGGACCTCACCCCTTTCCTAAGAGGTCTGTAGGGGGCGTGCATAAGCGCACCATCGTGCCTACCGTCCCTGTCCTATTGTTTCTCTTATTCTTTTATTTTTCTTATATGTACCCATTTCATATATTAACAACTATGTATACACTTGTACTTATTATCTTGTAAACAATTGACAAATCAAATAAAATAAAATAAATAAAAAAATAAAAAAAGGACCGGTTCCATGAAGAAAGGTTTTTCCATGGACCAGAAGGGTTGTGGTTTTGCGTGCTGCCTGCATTCTATGAATGGTGCTTTGCTTGTGTGCGTGACCAAATTGCTTCCATGCTGTGGCCTACTGTTGCTCCATAAAATCATAAAATTAGATAGAGAGCCCAAATAAACAATAAGTCAAAAACATTACACTTGTTTATTTATTCATTGGTGAAAATATTCCCAATCTTCTTTCATTCAGAATAGCTAATCAGAAGTACCAATATGAATATAACTTGTACTCCAGAACATATTGGAATTTACTCTTCACAGAAAAGCATCAAAATTCACAATTATATATGTGAACACAACAAGATAAGAAAAATCTTTGTGCGTGCTTGCTCAGGCTTTATTAGTGCAGTATTAATACAGATGGATGTATATATTTTAACAAATAAAAGCTAAAATGTGTGCTTCATTTCTTTTATATTCATTAAGCTTGCAGGGTTACCTTTTGCAAAGTGCCATCTCAATTTTTTTTTAAAAATATACTGTACATTAAATATTTTGTTATATCTTTAATATACACTATATTAATTATTTGGTTCTCTTTATTCTCTTTTCCTATCTCCAATATCTCTTTCCCTTATCCCTTCCCAGATAATGTTCTAAGATACTCACACTGGCTATAATAAAACTATGAAGTTAAATGTTATTAATTTGCCATGGATGTATTTGGTTCTTAGAGTCATTTTTGAACAGCCTTCCCACAAAATGGCCATGTTGTCAAAACACAACATAATAAACACTTGAAACGGATATGGCAATACTAAGAACAAGATCAATTACAATTATTAGGAAAGTTTGTGTGAGTACATGTATGCATTCCCTTACATTATTATTAATTAAACAATATTTTCTGGTAGTTTCTTGTCCAGAAAACTCTCTCTCACCCCATCCCACCTCAAAGGGTTCTTGTGGGGAAAATAGGAGGCAGAAAATGTGTTGGATATGTTCGTTACCTTGAGTTATTTGTAAAAATAATCAAGGTGGGAGTCAAATTAAACAATAAAAAACTAATTGTACTTCACTTTTTCTTTTAACATGCTGCCACCTGCTGCCCCAAAAGAAAACAAAAATGTGTAGTAAAGCAGGGATCCCCAACCTTTTCGACGCCGCGGCCCGGTTCCGACATCAGCTGGGCGCCGCGCCCGGTACCGGCGTCAACTGGGCGCCGCCATCTTTTATGACGAAACAGCGCTTCGGTGGCGTCACCGGAAGCGCTGTTTCATCATAAATATGCGGCGCCAGCGCTTCTGGTGAGCTTTTTCGGGTAGAAATGGCTTTCTACCGGAAAAGCTCACCGAAGCGCTGGCGCCGCCATCTTTTATGACGAAACAGCGCTTCCGGTGAGCTTTCCAAAAAAAGATGGCGGCGCCCAGCAACCAGCGGCCCGGTAAGGCTTGTTCCGCGGCCGGTACCGGTCCGCGGACCGGCGGTTGGGGACCCCTGTAGTAAAGCACCATTAGAGGGCAATATAATGAAATGATACATTCATATTGTTTGATGAGGAGTTTAAAAAGAAAACTATACCATGGAATTATTACATTGATTTTTTTTCTGAAAGTCTGGAGCCTTTATTCAACCATGAATTGACTATATACACAGTTTGGACTGAGATAATTACATTTTATATTGGTTTCTTTCATAAATCATGTATCTTTTCTTCATAAAAATTAAGGACAGGTAACAGGGATACCGTATCTCTTCAAGGAATCTTTTAATTTCCTGGTTATGGTTCCATAGTATACATTAATTTGCCTTTTTATGCTGAATATTTTTTCTGCATTATATTTCTCATTAAATTCAAAGATAAACATTCACTTTGTCAACTTCAAAATTACCTGTACATTTTATAATTTAATGAAGATTTGATTTCTGTTGTACATTAGCTTCATAAAATTACAAATTTGAACATACCAAAATGAATAGGAAATGGAAGACTTATTCTAAATCATTAACATCCTTATAGTTTGGTAATGTGTGCAGTCAATTCCATGAATATATAAATGAACATTGTCTCCATACTTGTTAAACAGCCAATTGTATTATGTTGCCTATTTTAATTTAGACACTCCGCACTGCCTTATTTCATGTTGCGTTATTTGAAAAATGTTTTGTATTGCTTTGTAACATATTCAGTTAACAAAGACATTTTCTTGACTGGTAAATTAGAAAAAAAATGCCTACAATAATAATGCTACACTTTATGGTCCAAACCAATCACTGCATTTTGTTTGGGAAATTGAGAGTTCTAGCATGCCAGAAAAGAACACTCTATCGGTTAATGTCTTTTTCCACTGAAATGTGGTAATGTATTCAGCTTGGACTTAAAAAAAAAATCAGGGCAAGAAAAGTATTGATCCATTTGAACTTTAGTATGGGAGATAACTCCTGAGAATATTAAGGGCAGCAAAGAAAACAAACAGATGGATAATCAAGCAAATCAACCCTATGTTCTCAGTCAAGGCACAAGTGATTAGGCGCAAATTATCCTACTTTGGTCACATAGTCAAAACTGGGGAAAGTAGAAGAGAAGAGAACAGGAAGACTAGGGCAGACGGGCTCAATTGGTGAATGCACTATATCAGGCCCACAGGCTGGATGCATTACATGTAGGCCACACCTACCCCAGCTCCGCAAAGGCAAAAAATGTCACAATATGTCATGCATGATGCAAGTTTGACACCTGTTCACTTCATAGTCTAAAAAAATATGTGCTTTGATGATTAGGGAGCAAAAGAAATTTTATCTCAAATGAACGTTATCTTCCATTTGACCTCACAGAAATATCAAGTGGAGTCCTTTTCCACTGAATTCAGGAAATGGATATAAGGATTAATTATCAGATATGATAGTTTTGCTAAATGATTTCTAGGGAGGAAAGCACTTATGCAGCTTAAATATTGATCCTATATTGCTGGGTTTCTGGGTGGTTTTTTTTTTTCTTTCCTTTTTTGTTATGGATCTGTTTCTATTAGCAAAGTTCCTTTAATGATCTATCTCAGCATGTGAATATGTGGCTATGGAGGATGATTACAGCAATCAAGGAAAATTTGGGAAAGTCTTTAAGGAATGCATGGTTCCATTAATTCTTAAATCAGCTATTTATTGACCTCTTTATTGAAAGACCACACATGAAATATTAATCATTCCCAAAGTTTGTGTACCAGAGTCTTGAATATATCTCATGAGCTCTTGGTTGAAATTAATATGGAATCATTTCAATATAATATATTCAATACATTCCTTTCTTTAAAAAAAACAAAACACGGTATAATGACTAATATTTCTAAAAGTTCGCATACATTAGAAATCTATGATCTGATTCACAAATGACTTTGGAAAATATCAAATGGATGGATCCTCTCCAAAATAGAAGCTGAGAATCTCTATTTTTGTGACTATTGAAGTTTTTTCTTAATTATCTTGTCATGAATGTTCATATTTTATTGTATCTGTTCTGGCATTGTGCTCAGCTTTTTTGGAAATGATTTACCAGGCAAAATAGAACACAAATAAACTGATTATTTCTTAGCCAAATTGTTGTGATAAATGCCTGGTGTTGCATACATAGGACCAAAAGATCAGATTATTCATGTTTTATAAATAAACACACACTAAATAGTTTTATTTCAGTCAAGGCATGCCCTGGATTTGTATAATTATGAACAGAAGTGGACAGATGCAGTAAAATTTGGAAGATACTTAAATCAAAATATGACCTCTCCACAGCAGACTATATCAGAAGTCATGAGAGTCAGAAAGATGTAGCACATTTATATAAAATTTGATACAGTTTCCCTCAAGCTGTTTTGGAAAAGAAATACACTAGGATGGTGTGATAGGGTGGCAAGTATAATTGCAGGAACAGCTTTAGCTGGGGTTTTCAATCTTGATATTTTGTGGAAGGCTGATGAAATAATATATTGTAGGACCATTAAGGATTCTCCTGTGCTTTGGTTCATTCTCCTTTTCAAGAACTGGTAGATTAAAACATGTTTGATGGCCTACAAAGTGTAGGCTATCTTGAAGTTTGCCATTACAAAAGCTGCAAGATCAAGATCTCCAGCTTCTGCTACATTTTCCTTCATATCCATTTATAACATTCTATATTTTCTATCATTTCATAGCAGACTGAAAAAGCCACAGGTCATTATTGCCTGCAATTGTGTTTCTGACTTTTTATGTATTTCTTGCACATACACAAAATAAAATGCTTTTTAATCCCCCCCCCAAGTTAAAAAAAATCAAAACAAGAAAGTTCTACTATAAACAAAATAATATGAAGCTTATCAAGTCAGAAAAATTCTGGGTTCACCTGAAAAAGCATCAGCCAGCATGCTGACATGTTTGTAATGTAAAAACATTAAGAGTCAAAATGAGAGAAAAAAATATGAATCAGCACAGGATAAATTGATATTCTACATTATTACTGTCTGTTTTGAACAACTGTGGCATAGCACACATTGTCCAAAATGTGGCACTGATTATCAATGTGATAATAATTTTGAATTTACCAAAGGCCTTAAAATTCTTGTTAAAAATATCATCCCCCACCCCTCTGATAGCAAATGCACAAAGAAGTATGCATAGGGGAGGAAGTTGCTCAAAAATTCTGGATTGGTTATTAGTAACACTTGGATAATTTTTAGCTGAAGCTCAAAAGGAGCTGCTTTGTGAAGCTCGTATAGGGTCTCTGGATAATACTGGAGCCTTGGATTGATTCTTTGCAATCAAAATTTTTGAAGAAAATATACTAAGTACTTTTTTTAAAGTGTCCTTTAAGTCAGTATTGACTCTTGATGACTATGTGGATAAGTCCCCACAGATTCCTTGGAAAGGTTTTTCAGAAGTGGCTCCCCATTGCCTGAAGGCTGAGAGTTGGTGGAATTGACTGGTCCAAGATCACCCAGCTGGCTTTTTGTCTAAAACAAGACAAGAACTTCCAATCTTCCTCTCTATAGCTATAAGCTCTCATGGAGTAATATTATGGAGCGCTTGTGGGTGATCTCAAGTTCTTCCGCTATTCAGAGAGGAATTATCAAAGAACTGGTCTCCTTGTTGACTCTTCATTCTGCCACGGACATTGGCCTCCATGTTTAGCAGTTTGCTCTTCCTTCTGCAAAAGTCCAAATTGTGACTGCCGTGAAGAGAAACATTGTTTTTACATTTCAAAAATGGAAACTTGACACTGCTTATTTATTTATTTACAGTAGGAAAATTTATATGGCCATTCACACAGTCTCAATGACTCTGGGTGACTTACAAAAAAAATATATCAGAAATGTTTGAAAAAGTTCTAAATGCAACAAGAATTAATTTTAGCTTTAAAAATCCAAAGTAAATGCCTGAAAATTTTGTGAATGTGACTGAATAGGGGTCAGTGATTGAACACCAGCCTTTTAGTAGCCTTGTTTTAATAATTACCTTGCTTGATGAAAGTATTATACTTTTTAAACTGTGGTTTTTGAATTTGCTAGATAACTGCATTGACCTAACTTGGCTTATAGAAATAGTCCTTGATGTATATAATATTAGCTCATTGATACATTTCATATGGCTAGTCAGAATCTTGGAAAGGACACTACCACATAGAAAATTAGGGTATCATGCATATACAATATATTATGCATATACAATATATTATTCCATACCTCTAATTAAAGGAATAAATATGCTTTCATTTTTCACCAGTGTGTTGCTGTGTTTCATTACAATGCAGTAATATGCAATTCATAGGCTTGAAGAGAATACAATTACACATGGGATTATGCATTGAGGAACACAGGCCTTATTCAGATCTAGGATTTAAATCCTAGCAGACACTAGATATAATTATCCCCAATTTCCAGAGAGTTATGTTTTAATCATGTCAAATCACCATGACATGATCTACTTGGCTAGCCAGTTGAGCCCAATAATGAGCACTGCAATTTTCTACAATGGTAGCAAATACTGTAAGTGTGTGGTTCTTATAATAATAAAACCATAGAGTTGGAAGAAACCTTGGAGATGTTCTAGTCCACTCCCTGCCCAAGGTAGGAGACCTATTGCATCCCAGACAAATGCCTGTCTATTTTTTTTCCCTTGAAGATCTCCATTCAATCTAATTCTGAGTATATGCTTTCTATAAACCCTTCCCTAGGCTTTCATTCCCTTGTAAGTTCAGCTTTAAGCTTAAGGACAATATCAAATTGTGGTTTATAAAGTACCAGCAGAAGAAAATATTTGTAGCTCTGTGCTGGAACATCCTCCTCATCATCAAGAAACCTGGCACTCAGAGAAATCAGCCATCAACTGATCAAATTAGGAAACACTAAGATCACTCCTACCAACACTGACAGGGCAAGCCACTGGCATATAAAATGAGAGCAAACGCCACTCCCTACTAGCACTGATGATGATGCTACCTAGTTTGGTAATGAAATGTCTGTGAGAAAGTAACCAAACTTAGAGAGCACCAAGGACCCCACAGTTTATAAGGTTTCAGAACAGGGACTGGTCATTATCTACCTGCAAATAAAAAGGTGCATCAATAGTACACAATTACAAAAAGGATAGCACAAAAGCAATTCAGAAAAAAATAAATCTTGTTAGTCCACAGAACAATGAGACATTTATTTATTTATTTATTTATTTATTTGTATTCATTTAGTTTAGTTTGTCAAGCATGTATGAGAAAACAAGTATACAGTAAGTATGAACATAACAAATAAACATATATGTATAAACAGGAATAAGTATATACATAATAAATGAGTATGAATAAATGGGAACAGTAGGACAGGGACAGTAGGCATGGTGGTGCGCTTATGCACACCCCCTTTATTTAGCTTGATGAGATGGAGTGCTTCTCATAACTTCTCTAATCAAATAAGTCAATTTAAAATCTCAGCAAGCCCCATCAATTTCTCCAACCATGCTTCAATTGCATCTTGTGTTGAATCTTTCCATCTTTGTGCACTCCCTGCAGTTTTCATATACAATAATAAAATTCCATAACTTATTGTTTGTCCACTGGTCTCATACAAAAGACCTTTGGTCTCAAATTGTGTATCAAACCTTAAAATATTCTTAATCAGTGTGTGTATTTGAATCTATTTTTAAAGCTTTTTTCACATGTCTACCAAGCATGATAAAATTTCCCTTCTTGTTCACATTTCCAGCATGTATTTGAAATGTCTTTATACATTCTAGACAATTTCCCTGCTTTAGTAAAAAATCATTTTGTAAAATTTTTCTGTAAGTTTATAACATAAATGTATGTTTTAGTCCTTTCAATCATAGTTTCCCATTGTTCTATCAAACATTATTTTACTTGTTCTTCTGTTTCAAATCTCAATAGATTTGTGCATAATTCCATTTCATAATTCCAATTCCATTGTGCATAATTCCATAATTACCATTTGTGCATAATTCCATTTCAAACTTAGTCTTACAATGTTCAAAACCATAAATTATTGTGCCAATTTAAATCCTTTTAATAATTGTAAATAACAGACATATTGAAAACTATCTCCCTCTGCCACCAGTCCTTCTTTTGATTTTGACATCCCCCTTGACAAAATTCTAGTATATCACACTAAATAAATAGACTATTATTTTCCATCTATAAAATGTTTCTTGTGCTAAGACCTACAAAAGGCGAGTTTGTAACTATTCCATATTATCAGCAAGAAATGTCTAAGACAAAGATTTTTAAAATCCACATTTACCTTGACTCTGTGAGATCACAAATATCCATGTCACCTAAATCTTGGGTCAAAAGGCTATAATGATTTGATTTCTGAGCAAATTCAAAGTCATGGTGATCTTACACATTGATCTAGGACCACAGATCTTACTGACTTTTTAATGACTGCAGCCTGCATTTTACTATTAATTGATTGTTAATCCTAACTTAGTTGATTTACAAATATAATACTGCATAAAACAATTAAATATTGGTTGTCTATATCCTCACTAACAACATAACTAAGCTAATTAAGTCTAATTTAGTAGCTGGATGGGATATCACTAGGGAATTCTAGGGTGATATATTAGATTGGAAAGTAGGAAAAAAAGTTTCAATCCTGAACCCAACTGAGAAAACTGTATCATTTATTCATTTGCATTATTTTTGCTTGAAGCAATCAAAAGACCTTGAGTAACAAGAGTAAAAACACCAAATAATGTAAGAATTCAAAATACCCCTTTTCTCCAACATGCAAACCTTTGAACAAGGGGGCTATGTAGCAGTGGTGGGATTCATTTTTTTTTACTACCAGTTCTGTAGGCATGGCTTGGGAGGGATGGCGTGACTTTAGTTTAGTTTACTTTACTTTATTGTCATTGCACCTCTTCTGACGAAATCAAACACCATCTTCAGTGCACATCATGACCATAACCATGAAAATAAACACAAACACACATCCTTCACCCTCCATACATTGAACCAAAAAACCCCGACACCGCACCAATACTGCACAATACAGCAAAATTCAAAATAGCTACTGCCCTGGGATAGAAGCTATTTTTCAGCCTATTTGTCCTTGTTTTTATTATTCTTTACTATCTGCCAGGCGGTAATAGTTCAATAAAAAGGGTTCCCAGGATGAGATGGATCTTTGAGAATGTTTTGAGGCAGCAGGAGCTATAAAGCTCTTCCAAAGAGAGGAGAGAGCAACCAATGATCTTCTGGGCAATGACGTTAACCCTCTGGAGTGCTTTCCTATCTGCCCCTGTGCAATTGGCAAACCATGCAGAGGTGCAGTAAGTTAAGATACTCTCCATGGTGCAGCGGTAGAAGGTCACCAGCAGTTTCTCATTCAGTTGTTGTTTTCTGAGAAATCTCAGGTAGTATAATCTCTACTGGGCTTTTGACCAGGGCTGCAATGTGGGCACCCCAGGTCAGGTCCTCTTTTAGGGTAGCACCCAGAAACTTAAAACTGGCCACTTGCTCCACTCGGTCTCCATTGACAAGCAAGGGCTGGATGTCTGATCTGTTCCTTCTATAGTCCACTATAATCTCCTTGGTCTCATTGGTGTTGAGGACCAAATTATTGTCTCCACACCATGAAAGCACCCAATCCACCTCATCTTGGTAGACAGACTCATCCTCCCTGGAGATAAGTCCCATCACTGTTGTATCATCTGCAAATTTAGCAACGGTATTACTAGCGTGAGTGGGAATGCAGTCATGCACATAAAGAGTATAGAGTAAGGATTCAACACGCAACCCTGTGTTGTACCAGTGTTAAGAATAAGGGCTGAAGAGGTATGATTACCTAATCTGACCCTCTATGAGCGACCAGACAGGAAATCCATAATCCAAAGCAGATTGAATTAGAAAGCCCAAGGTCCAGAAGTTTAGACACTAGTCTATGTGGAAGAATTGTGTTAAACGCAGAACTAAAATCCACAAAAAGCATCCTCACATACCCCCCCCCCCGCTGCTCTAGATGAGTCAGAGCAGTGTGAAGAGTGAAAAAGAGATCTATTTTTTTTGTATGCAAACTGGTGTTTATCAAATGTATGCGGAAGACCAGAAATGATATGCAGGCAGACCAATTTCTCAAAGCACTTCATGATGATAGGAGTGAGTGCCATGGTCTGTAATAATTTAGGTCAGTGGTTCCCAAACTTTTTCAGTCGACCGCCCCCTTGGTGCTACAAACTCATCCTCAATGCCCCCCACCCAGGGGCAGGATTCAAATTTCTGTGGGCGTGGCCTAATTTGAGGGTGTGGTTTGCTGGTAACATGACTGGGTGGGCGTGGCTTGCTGAACACGTGACTGGTGGCATGGCTTGCTGAACACGTGACTGGGTGAGTGTGGTTTGGTGACTGGCAAACCAAATACAAGTGGTCCTCAGCAAGTTTTCTAATTTATGCCTGGCCAACCCAGAACTACTTGACCTATTTTTGGAGTTTTGACAGCCATGCACACACATATACACATACTCCCTTCCAACCCTGCTGGAGCAAGTCATTGGACTAGAATCAGCAAAGCATCTCTGATTAGATTCTAGTAGTGAATAAAATCTAATCAGAGATGCTTTGCCGATTCTTGTTGATTTCTTTTATTTGTATTTTTTTATTTTATGTTGCTGAATTGCATTGACATGTGTGTCCCTTCTTGTGCACAACCCAGAAGCTTTTGTGATTCTTTGCACCAAAAATTACCGACCTCTGTCTTTGCTCCACTTTTCAAACATGCTGCCTCAGCCGCGTTCTAGGTGCCGGCCCCGCAGGTCCACCCCATTGAGCTTACTTCACTGGAGGGACCTGCCCAAGCAAGTCCGAGTGGAGCAGTGCACCAAATCAATGGGGTGAGCCTGGGAGGGAGAAAGAGAGATAGAGAAAATAGGGAAGGAAGAAAAGAAAGAGAAAAGGGAAAAAAAGAAAAGGGGACAAAGAAAGGGGGTATGGAGGGGGAGAGGGAGGGAGAGAGAGAAAGAGAAAGAGAAAGAGAAAAAAAAGAGAGAGCGAGAGCTGATGCATCAGATTGAAATGAGGCCTAGTTTAGAGGCCCTTTTCCACATTGAAACACCTTTGCCAGAATCTTTGCCATCACATTGAAACATCTTTGGCTTCTATTAATTAAAGGTTTTGTAGACGAAACATGGCCAAGACTATCAAGAAGCTCTCACATTTTGTTGAGACTTTAAACAGGATCCATTAGACCAGATCTCCACCCTAAAAAATTACTTTCCCCCAATGTATTACAGTGCCAATTCTGAAGAAGGCAAAACCAAAATGTACTGGTAAATTACAAGGAGAACACACACACACACACACACACACACACACACACACACACACACCCTGCTGGAGCAGGTGATTGGACTAGAATAGATATCTCATTATCTTTCTCTTCTCTCCCTCCCTCCTTCTTTATTTCTTTTTCTTTCTGTCCCTTCCTTCCATCCCCCCTCTTTCTTTGTTCCTTTTTCTTTCTTTCTTTCCCCTTTCTCTTTCTCTTCTTCCTTCTCTCTTTCCCTCTCTTTCCTGTCTCTTTCCCTCTCTTGGGCTCACCCCATTGACTTCGTGCACCGCTCCATTTGGACTTGCTTGGGCAGTGCCTCCGGTACAAGGGGCTCAATGGGGTGGAACGCGGCAATGGTGGCGGGATGTTTGAAAAGGAGAGCTTTGCTCTCCTATTCCCAAGGCTGCATTCGGAGCAACGCCTTGACGCCCCGAACATGGTGGTGGGATGTTTGAAATTTGCTCTCCTTTCCCAATGCTGCATTCGGAGCGGAGCTCCTTGCACCAGAGCGTGCAAGTCAATGAGATGATCCTGCGGGGCCTTGCCTGGAACGCGGTGGGGGGATTTTTTCTCACCCCTGAATTGTGTCCTGCGCTCACCTCCAGTGCCCCCCTGCCACCTCTTAGTGACCCCCTGCTGGCCCCCTTGCCTCTCAGCGCCCCCCTAAGGCATCCCACTTTGTACCACCCACTTTGGGAACCACTGGTTTAGGTTATTGATAGGGAACTTCTTTGGCAGCGGAACAATGGTGGAAGCCTTCAAACAAGATGGAACAGTGGACTGGGATAAAGACCGATTGAAGATCCTGGTAAAGACTCCAGCCAACTGATCAGCACAGCCTTTAAGAACTCGGCCAGAGATACCATTAGGACCAGCAGCCTTTCTAGGGTCCATAGCTCTCAGAATGCTCCTCACCTCCTGTTCCTCCACAATGAGTTGGGGGCTATAATTGGCTGGTAGTTGTATTTTATCTGTCTCTGATGTCTCCACTTCAAAGCGAGCAAAGAAATTATTCAGTTCCTCTGCCAATCAAGCATCCCCCTCAGCAGGGATGACATTGGTCAGTTGATGGTTTATAATTTGCTGAATCCCTCACCACACCCGCCTCATGTTATTGCTATAAAAATTATCCTTCGTGGGTGTGGAATGGTGGGCGTAGCAAGGGGAGGATACTGTAAAAATCTCCTTTCCCACCCCACCCCAGTGGAAGAATACTACAAAAATCCCCATTTCCTCTCCACTCCTGGGGGAAGGATACTGCAAAATCTCATTCCCTCCTACCTCACTAACCTGCTTTCCATCTCCGTTCTCCTGTGCAGGGCAACAAAAGAAGACCCAGCCGATCAGCTGGAACTCAGGAGGCAGAGAATAGATGGGGATGGGGCCAGTCAGAGGTGGTATTTTCCAGTTCTCTGAACTACTCAAAAGTTCCACTACTGGTTCTCCAGAACTGGTCAGAACCTTCTGAATACCATCTCTGCTATGGAGACATCTAGGGTAGGGAGTTCTATGTGGGTCTTGTCCCCCATTCTCTGAAGGAAGTAGAAATTCTCAATACACCTTCTTTAAATAGTCTTGCTAAATGTGTAGATTTAATCCTGACATGCAGATACTTGAAATATCCCAATGCTACACTGTATATAACTCTACAGGTTGAATTGGGCTCAGAAAGATTAGCCTGCAATGACAGAGCTGATTCGCCACTAGTCTTGCTGTTGCATTCTAGATCACCTAAAGCTTCTACATTGTGTGCAAAGACTCCTATCCATAGAGGATGTTATAATAATCCACTTAGGTGGTCTTCAAGACACATTCACATGTAGAATGCAGTCACCCAATTAAATTCAAATCTGTCCTTGCTCTTTATATACCTTTCCAAGCCATTAAGAATGCAAAAATATCATAATAGAATAATAACTATATGTGTGATTTTTTTTGTTATAGAGTGTCTAATTATTCACAAACTGAATACTCTCTGTGTAACAGTCCAAAAAGAAAAGTCTTAGATCTGCCAAAAAATAAGTACCATTGTACCCCTATCAATATGGGGCAAGCCTCAAATACATTTCAAAATGATGGATCTTCACTCCAAGTCATCATAGATTTTACTAAGCTTACAAATACTTAGTGCTCAGATGCTTTCTAGTAATTGCAGTTTTGAATATACTGAAGCTGTAAATAACACCATACAGTAGCCTGGTATGAAATGTAATGTCAATGCATGTAACTGGGAAAGAATAAAACTATAAAGCTAACTAATTAAAAAGTATAAACAATCTTCAACAGAAAAATAGAACAAAAATATTTTCACCCAGGAAACTTTTTTACAATTGTATGTTATACTTCTATAATATTTTATATATATACATATACATATACATATACATATACATATACATATACATACACACACACACACACACACACACACACACACACACACACACATATATATATATATATATATATATATGTATATATATATATATATATATATATATATACACAATAATATAATATACATATACATATACATACATATATTATAGGTATAGTTTTTCCACGTCATTATAGTTGTTCTTTTAAAGTTGTAGCACAACTTGTTTCAGCAGAATCTCATCTGCCATCATCACCCTTCTGTATTGTGATGATTCAGCCTGACCTGATGCCAATCAGAACACTGCAACTGAAACACCCCCACATCAGAACTACAACTTTAAAAGGAAGAACTGCAATGACGTTACTGAAACAGAGCAAACACAAGCCTGAAGATGAACCAAGCCGAACACCATACATGTAATACAAATACCAGCGAAAAAATATATATAAATATAAATATAAAATATATAATATATATATATATATATATATATATATATATATATATATATATATATATATATATACTTAAGAAAATATATATATATATATATATATATATATATATATATATATATATATATATATATATATATATATATATATATATATATATATTACAATTTATACATGGAACCAAAGGGTGACATCCATCAGTTACACTATTAGATAAAAATAACAATCGATGATAAATTCTTTATAGAAATTTGGCAATTTTATATCCTTTCCCCATTACCTCATCCATCTTCCCCGAATGTACATTTATCAGATTTAATTACGTATTCCAACAGCTAGCAGAACAAAAACATAAAAAAGATATTAACAATGCATATTCCATATTAAAATTTTAACAAAAACTTGGAGGGAAAGAAATGTATAATGGAGGAAATCTGTAATATCCACTAGACAAACATGAATAAACCCAAGTAGAAAATGTATATATTTCATCAAAACATTTTGAATAACCATGATTCCAAATGAATGCTTACATGTCTCTCACAATTGTGTGACACCCAAACAAAAATCAAAGCTTCTACAGAAAGAAAAGTATCCAGTGCATTATCAAAGTTGAAGTAATATGAAATTCGTACTGCAAATAATACGGGTGCTCCTCACTGGAGATTTTTAAGTAGAGATTGGACAGTATTTCGCAACAGAATGAGGTAGATTATCTGATAGAAAGCCATAGGAATCTCAAAGGACTATTTTATGCAGAAGCTTTGCTGCAATGAAAGAAATATCAGTTCAACTATTATTGTAATACTATTATCGGATTAATTTACATACAGATGCCATCACAGCCCCCAATATTTTGTTATATATAGGAAACAAAGCACCGTTTATTTTTTGTATAAGCAATTTATACAATTTATGCAAAATGGTTAGAATGCAGCATTGCAGGCTAATTCTGCTGACTGCAGCAGTTTGATCCTAACTGGCTCAAGGTTGACTCAGCCTTCCATCCTTCCGAGGTCGGGTAAAATGAAGACCCAAATTGTTTGGGGGCGATATGCTGACTCTGTAAACTGCTTAGAGAGGGTTGTAAAGCACTGGGAAGCAGTAGATAAGTCTAAGTGTTATTGCTATTGCTATTAAAAGGATGTCTGAAGAAATTTCACACAGTTACAGTGGCCCATTAAGGGGAAAAAATAAAAGTACATTTTATCTCCTAATTAAAAGCAATGGGTACAATCAGAGAACTTGCACGATAGATTGGATGTCATTCCACATAGATAAAACAAAAGACTTCCAATTTCACAAGTTTTTGCTGCTTGTATGTAAATTAGCACGAAAAAAGTGACATCTTGTAAAATTCTTTTAAAACTACCTGAAAACTTTTGACAAAAGAGTATTTGTGAATCTAAAAAGATATTTCCAGTGTTTTGGTGCCTTCAAGCCACCCTTGACAACCATCTGAATAAGACCTTAGATCACGGGTGTCAAACTAATGGCGTCACCTTGCTGTCACGTGAAGTTTTGTGTCTTTGTTTGTGGAGCTGGGGTGGGCATGGCCTGCATGTGACACATTCAGCCTTTGGGCTGCCAGTTTGACACCACTGCCCTAGACCCTTCTAGGGAAAATTTTTCAGAAATGTTTTGCCATTACTTCCATCCTAGGGCTGAGAGAGAGTGACTGGCTAAAGACCATCCAGATCCTGTAGTCCAAGGTGGGACTAGAATTTACAGTCTCCCAGTTTTTAGCTGATGCCTTAAACCATTATGCTACACCAAACAATTTCTCTACAATTCCCCTTGTCCCTGGTTTTAATTAGTTAACTGGCTGCTTAGTAAATGCTTTCAAATCTTTAATTTTTGCTTATGTTTCACCAAAGGATGTATTAAACTAAGATGTCTTCAACAAAGGCATTTCACTCCTAATGTGAAAACAGAAGACAATACTTTCCAATACTTTCGTTAAAAAAAAAACAATAACAAAGAAATGTGTCAATGGATTAACATTAAACTAGAGCCACTGTTTTCTTCTTTCTCTCCAAAGAAAAAAACAGTCCAGCTGCCTTTTGGGAAAAAACAACTTTGAGACAACTATGATCTGTATGACTGAGAATTTCCACAGACATTTAACCTAGAGCCAGTTTAGTATAGTGGTTTAGGCATCAGGCTAAAAACTGGGAAACTGTGAATTCTAGTCCCACCTTGGGCACACAACCAGTTGGATAACCTTGGACCAGTTACTTTTTCTCAGCAACCTGAAGGAGGCAATAGTAAATCACTTTTGAAAGTCAAGAAAACTACAGGGACTTCACTATCAAGCCACTATTACAGTAATGATTATTGTTTTATTTAATGATTTTTCTTCAATGCTGTTAATAGAGGGGCAGACTACATTTTTGCATGTACTTTGGCTCTTTAGGTCATTCTTGCAGTAAAGTATATTTCTTAAATTGAAGGAATTTCTGAGTTCACCTAGAAAGACAGAGCAAGAAATAGTAACATTCAGTCTAGAATCCAGAATTCTGAATTCTTGTTGCAGAATCTGACATCATGTTTCAAATCACATCAATGTTTTTTTTTCTTACTTATACATAATGAATATGTGGTTCATATGAAAACTGCTACATGATAATCTCTGCCTCCAGTGTGCGAGAGAGAGGAAGGAGAGGGAGGAGAGGAAGGGAGGGAGGAAGAGAGAGAGAGAGAGAGAGAGAGAGAGAGAGAGAGAGAATTGTGTCCAAGGTTTTTATAATTTGGTGTCTGAACTGCCTGTTTTTATCGTTGCTGATTTACCAGCCATGGCTTAAGAACTGCAATTATTCCTTACAATTAGTGCCTTTACTTATAAATTTAATTAGCATTAAAAGTTGCAGCATTAACAGCATAATTGGATTAGGATAAAAAGACTATGACAGTCCACTAGAATAGTTCACTGATAAATTTCCACTTCGTAAGGTGTTTATTGGAGTAGATTTTCCTTTATTTTAAAAGTAACAGCATTATCTTAATACACCTTTCCTATCTTTTGGGGCAATATATGATCTCTCATAAAAAGGATTGTTCTTCATTAAAGCCACTAGAGCTAATTCTCAATTCATCTAGGAACACGTAGGGTTCATAATTAAATCCCTGTATGAATTAAATTAAACTAAATCCAATTTCTATTACCATACAGGATTTGTTTCGGTGTTGTTCTTCAGTATGTTGGGATCTTTGTATATATGTGCATATAGGTGAGACATTCCATCATATATAATCAATCTGCAAATCTACACACAAATTATCAATTGAATGAGAAACTGAAGAAGCAATAAATGGTTCACATTATATATACTTTTGCATGTACTGGAGACAAATTCTTTGTGTATCTAATCACACTTGGCCAAATAAAATATTCAATTCAGTTCAGCTTAGTACTCTTTAGGATTTGATAACACTGTGCAGAGAGCTTTGTACAAAGAGCTTTATCAGTCACTTACTACAGAAATCAATCTATTGGCAAGTTATTTATTAATTTTAACTTCTTTACCTATTCATAGGATTGAAACATGGATTGTTTCCAACAGGCCAAAAGTCTCTGCCTTAATTGAAAACTAATCATCATGTATAATAATCTCTGAAAGCATACCTATCACCATATTTTGATTATATAATAAAGGAAGATAAATATTCCTTTGTCTTACTATACTGAGAGCTTAAATTATAAACAAGCTGTATTTGCATAAACCCAGAGAGTTTTCTAGTGCTTTTCTCCCACGCTGTTTGCTATTAGATGTTACAATTCATTTCAGCATCACAGCTCAGTAGTAGATACCATACTACCAGATTTCCCAATTTATCAACCTAGAGTTTCCTGAGGAGGAAAAGAAAATGTGGAATCAGCATGGTTTGAAAGCAAAATCCAGAACTTTGAAAGATAATTCTGTTGTGAATCAATAAAAAGTAACTAAGCCCAAATACAAAGCGGGTTTTGAAAGCCTGCACACCTGATTGGTCCTTAAACAATGAACAAGGATTGGTCCATAACAAGTCCCTGATTGGCCAATATTAGGACACTTCTTATTGGGTATTAGTTGAACTTGTTGCACATATTATTGGTTAATAGGGTAGCAGCCAACCCTATAAAAGGGTTACTGTTGCCCATAGCCTTGCTCTGTTCTGTTCTATCTACTGTTATTAAAGAGTTTGAAGTCACTGGTCAGATGTCTGGTCTCCATTATTCTCCAAACTTAACACTGGCGACGAGGATGGGATGCGGAGACCGAAGAGCTGACTGATCTACAGAGCAACCAACAGAGCACGTGGTCGAACACGCACCATCAACGGCAACATGGCCAGCGGTGCCGTACCACCCGCTCCATTCGACCCAGAAACCGAAGACTGGGAGTCGTACATGGATAGGTCCCAGATGTTTCTGGAGACCAACAACTTGAAAGATGCAACAGCCAGCAAAAAAAGAGCTGTATTTCTAACCCACTGCGGGCCTACCGTGTTTAAAATGGCAAAATCACTTGCCAAGCCAGCCGAAGTAAAAGCGATGGACTGGGACGTCCTCGAGCCTTTGCTACGGGCCCACTACGCGCCCACCGTGCCAACCTTAGTCAGAAGGCACGAATTTTACCAGAGGGTCCAGCGGAAAGGCGAAAGCCTTGCCAACTATGTCGCAGACCTCCGAAACCTTGGAGGCCTCTGCGGATTCTCTAACTTAGAAGAAGCCCTCCAAGACCGCCTAGTTCTGGGCCTAGAAGACTGCACGATCCAGAGCAAAATCATGGCTAAGGGGGACATCAGCCTCACCGATGCCCTTAAAGAAGCCACTGCGGCAGAATCAACCAAGAAGTCGGCAGCCCGAATACGCCGCACCAGCGCACCGCTACGTCAACTCGCCAATGATACCTCGCCTCTCTCAGAGAGACACCCGGTATCGACTCACCACGAAGACCTAGAATCCCCATCAGAAAGTGATGAGGAAGAGGTCAACCGACTCCGAACTGAACGAAACCAGTTCACACAACGCTCACTTCGACCTTGTGCAGGATGTGGAGCGAATCACCCACGATCCAGCTGCAAATTCCTCGACGCACTCTGCTGCGTTTGCGGGAAAAGAGGTCACATCGCAAAGGTTTGCAGAAGCAAACAAAACTCCAACTCCAAACCCCGACAGGCCGAATGCCAGTCTTCAGGATTCATCGGCACACCCCGAGACAAACTGAATCACCAATGGGGAAGCCACTCCTACAGAAACAAACCGTCCACCACTTCCACCAGGCGGGAAGAAACCAGGTGGGAAGAGACCCACCAGACAATTACCATAGGCCACGCTACATCCCTAGATGCCAGGAAAATCAGAGTGAAGGTCGCTATCGAAAACAAACCTTGTGTGATGGAGGTGGGCTCAGGATCATCCCTCTCGATGGTGTCCTGGAAGACGCTCCAACAGCTCGTTCCGACGATTCGCCGCCAAGACCTCAACCCTCAAAGGGTTATACTCAAAGATTACCAGGGTAACCGAATTCCCGTTGTCGGGTCCCGCCGATTCCAGGTCTCTTTCAAGGACCGCACCGTCGCACTGCCACTGACTGTCGTTGACCGTGACCGGCCTAGTCTTTTAGGCCTGCAATGGTTCAGACCGCTTGGAATCACTGTAGCCGGAGTCCACCGTGCTGAGAGCAATGATTGGGAGGAAGCCCTCGTGCAAGAATTCCAAGACGTTTTCGCGAACGGACTAGGCAAGTACAAGGGGACCCCGATCTCATTTAACTTGAACCCTGAGGTAGCACCCATCCGCCTTAAGCCGCGTCGGGTGCCGTTCACCCTGAAACCTAAAATCGACGAACAACTCGATAAGCTAATAGCACAGGGCGTGCTGGAACCCACCGACCACGCCCGGTGGGAAACCCCAATAGTGACGCCTATCAAGCCTGATGGGTCACTGAGAATTTGCGGAGACTACCGGGCCACCCTAAACCACGCACTTCAGCAAAGTGGATATCCAGTGTCGGTAGTGCAACACCTGCTCCATTCCCTGGGCGGCGGGAAAGTTTTCGCTAAATTAGACCTAGCGCAGGCGTATCAACAATTGCCTGTAGATCCGGCCACCACGGAGGCGCAAACTATCGTCACGCATAGGGGCGCATTTAAATGCAACCGGCTCCAGTTTGGGGTGAGCATCACTCCAGGAATCTTTCAGAGCTTAATGGAAAGGCTGTTACAAGGAATAAGAGGGGTCGTACCATATTTCAACAATGTACTCATCGCCGCCCCTAACAGAGACATTCTAGAAAAACGACTCCGAATGGTCTTACAAAGGTTCCAAGACGCCGGCCTCAAAGTCAAAAAAAATAAATGCCAGTTATGTACCGAAAGGGTGGAGTTTTTGGGATACCTCCTGGACAGTCAAGGAATCCATCCCACTGAGGACAAATTAAAGGCAATTAAGAAGGCCCCCACTCCAAGGAACAAGGCAGATCTACAGGCGTTCCTTGGACTTATCAATTTTTATAACGTCTTTTTACCCAATAAAGCAACGGTAGCTGAACCATTACATAGACTCTTAGACAAAAAAGCAACGTGGGTTTGGGGACAACGTGAACAATACGCTTTCCAACAAGTAAAGAAATTGCTAACTTCTGATTCTGTACTTATGCAGTACAACGAGACTCTGCCGTTAACTATTACTTGTGACCCCTCACCTTTTGGGGTTGGAGCAATCCTGGCCCATGTATTACCGAACGGAGCAGAAGCTCCCGTCGCATTTTTTTCGCGAACTTTAACTAAAGCTGAAGGAAATTATAGTCAGCTAGATAAAGAAGCTTTAGCTATTGTGGCTGCAGTTAAACAATTTCATGAATATGTGTATGGGCGTGCGTTTACAATAATTACTGATCATAAACCACTACTGGGGATTATTGCGGGTAATAAACCAACCCCGTATATATTGTCCCCCAGAATGACCCGCTGGTCTGAATTCTTGGTGGCGTACAACTACACCTTGCAACACCGCCCGGGGAAATCAATTCTCCACGCTGATGCATTGAGCAGAACACCACTCCCAGAATCGGTTGAAGATCCAGTCCCAACCATCACAACGCTGCAAATTGAGGCTCTACACGCGCCGCCATTGACGGCGAGAGACATTGCCCTCGAAACAAAACGAGATCCGGTCCTGAAACACATCCTACGCTGGGTTGAACGTGGTTGGCCAACAGAACAACTATCACCTGAATGGGCGCCTTTTAAAGCCCGCCAAACCGAACTGTTTTCCCAAAAGGGCTGCATCTTGTGGGGCGATAGAGTCGTAATCCCGGGCAAACTGCAACGAACTGTTTTAGCAGTATTGCACGACGGACATCCGGGCATCGTGCGGATGAAAGCACTCGCACGGAGCTACGCCTGGTGGCCGGGAATCGACAAAAGAATCGAGGCCTGGGTCGCTACTTGTCAACGTTGCCAGGACGTCAGCAACGCCCCACCTAAAGCAAGCCCAACCGAATGGGAAATTCCGAGGGGACCATGGTCCCGTATTCATATTGACTTTGCGGGGCCTACAAAAGGGCACACTTTCCTTATTACAGTCGACGCCTATTCAAATTGGCTCGAGATCCATCGAATGAACACAACTACAGCGGACTCAGTTATCAACAAATTAAACAGACTATTTGCCACACATGGTTTTCCGGACGTTCTGGTTTCAGATAACGGCCCACAGTTCACAGCATTACCATTTGAACAATATCTTGCTGACCGGGGCATCCGCCATGCGCTAACCTAGCCCGCGCACCCTGCGGTGAACGGACGTGCAGAGCGCATGGTACAGTTTGTAAAAAAGACCCTCCACAAAATGGAATTCGGCGACATCGATGAAAAAATCAATCGAATTTTATTGTTGCAGCACATCACGCCCCACAGCGTTACCAACAAAACGCCCGCCGAACTTCTCATGGGGCGGAAACTACGATCGCACCTTGACCGGCTCCACCCCGCATACGCACTTGAAAAGACTTTCGGCTCCAGCAGCAAATGCCGGGAATTTAAGGTAGGCAATTTAATCTTTGCCAAAAACTTCTCCGGCGACCCTTTATGGATACCCGCAACCGTCACCCACCTCACAGGGCCTAGATCTTACCGCCTGCTAACAGACGATGGGAGGGTGTGGAAACGCCACATAGACCAACTCCGTTCGAGATTACCACCCAGCGCCCATGGCTCCCCGGGTTCACCAACTGAGGGGGGAGGAAATATCGAGGAAATTGACTTCGATATGACAGATAGCAGGCCAACGGAAACCCTACGGCCCAGCAAAGTACCGGGAATCGAAGCAGGGAGGGAGTTGACTTTCCCATGGGACATGAACACGGGGGAAACCGAACTGCGAAACCCCAAAGAAACACTGATTGGTGGGGACAACCACAACGAAAGCAGCACGGAATTTCCGTGCAGCGAAACGGAGCTTAACAGAGATCATCCAAACGCTCCACCGGAACCGGACTTTAGGCCAAAACCGGTGGAACCACGGAAATCATCCAGACAGACCAAACGGCCTGTCTATCTTGAGGATTTTGTTACAGCTCCCCTCAAACGGAGCCCAAGGGGGAGGGGTGTTGTGAATCAATAAAAAGTAACTAAGCCCAAATACAAAGCGGGTTTTGAAAGCCTGCACACCTGATTGGTCCTTAAACAATGAACAAGGATTGGTCCATAACAAGTCCCTGATTGGCCAATATTAGGACACTTCTTATTGGGTATTAGTTGAACTTGTTGCACATATTATTGGTTAATAGGGTAGCAGCCAACCCTATAAAAGGGTTACTGTTGCCCATAGCCTTGCTCTGTTCTGTTCTATCTACTGTTATTAAAGAGTTTGAAGTCACTGGTCAGATGTCTGGTCTCCATTATTCTCCAAACTTAACAATTCATATTCCAAAATCAAGAGTTTTAGTATACCAGTTATTACCAGTATTTTGACATTTTAAATAAGTACTTGATATATGGCATTCAAGAATTTTTAGATTTTTACTTATCTTTTACACGGCCACCAAAAACTGCTTGAGACATGCAAAATGTAATTAAGACTTTAAAGTTTCTAAAGAATCTGAGAGACAATATGATAATCTGATCAGGCTGTCACTACAGATTGATCAATGAATTTAACTGTTCTAATCTGCAAAAAGTAAACATTATGGACTGATTGAGTTATTAAATGTGTTATCGAAAATATATAGAAAATACTTTCTTGGTAAATTGGAATCCTAGGTAGGTGTAGGGAAAAACAGCTTTCTTTAAAAGAAAAAAAAAACAGCTTGTTCAGCTCTTCGTGTATCTGTATGTATTATATGGTTAAAGAATAAGACCTTCTGGAGTTTTAACAAATGATAAATATTGAGCGAGGCATAGACAATGCTTTTTCTCTTTATAGTTTATATATTAACAGAGCTGCATGAAATCTTCCATCTCTTCATCTTCTTTTTTCCTGAACATATACAGACATATACCAACTATTCTAAATAGGCATTTTGAGGCAAACATTAAAAAAAACCCAGTTCTTAGAAGACAAAAGGAAACATTCCCATTTGAATATTTGGAATATTTAGTGTGCTCTTGATTGTACAGGACAAGTTTATCTGAATAATTCTAGTTCTTCCTCAAAAATTCTAGCAGTATTACTATAAAAAGAGATCATGAGAAAATCAGGGTCGTTTGATGGATGGGAAATTTTATATCACTCAGCAGATTTACTGTAGCAGCCAGAAACTGAGAGGTTTATGTCTTGGATTACAGTTGATTGTAAAGTTGACAGTGAAATTCAATTATTTTGCTTTTTTAAGTGCTTATTGAAAATGTAGGTACTTTAAATGGTATATACTTGAATTGCAAAAGTCTCTGATTAAAACATACTGTATCTCTCTATCATATCATAACTTGGGTCTCATTATATTTTGTTTGAATTACTTGGCATTCCCAGAAAATCTTACATCTTGGCCCAAAATTGATCAGTTCAGAAAAACTCCCCAGTCTCCTTCTACTGGTTTCTTCCCTTGACATCTGATGAAAGAAAAGCTCTTCTCCTTGGCAGGCAGATAGGCTCTCAAAAACCCTGCTATAAATCACAATGCAGTAATAAGCCCTTACAAATGGCTATGCAGCAAACAAAAATTGAATGTGTGCTTGTGCATACAGCAAGCTGTTTACAAGTGAAGCCCATCTGAAAATAAACAGAGGATGGAATATCAGCATGCAGAGACACTTTCTCTCTCTCTCTCTCTCTCTATATATATAAAAAGATAAAGTAACTTGTTGGAGGTTTCCTCTTCCACCTGTGTTTTCTCCTGCAAACAGCAAACCTTTTGGAAGATAGCTAGGCGCCTATAGTAGATATGAATATTCAATTGTTAACAGACCCTTTTCAAACACAGCTAGCGGGGAGGAAGAAAGAATGATCAAATGAATGAATGAGTAAACCGAAGTCTTTCAAGCCTAACCTATTTTTTGCTTGGCCTTTTGCCAGTATAGACTGCTCACCACTTCTAAATGCAGGAATGGTTAATTTCATCCTCATCCCTCTCCCATATCATTGTAAATGTGCCTCACATTCATGTTTTCCAGTTTTGATTAAAAACTGGTTTCCAACCCAAGAAATCTTAAATCTTTCAGAGCAGATAATCCCCACTGCTTTGTTCTATTCTATCAGCAGCTCCAATTGGCTGCAACACCTGGCACCTGCCCTCCCCTGGAACATTTGGCACTGCAACCTGAGCTGCCAAGTTGCTGTGTTCTTTCCTGATCAGAAGGTGTTGTGATGTTTCTTTTATAATGTCTTATAATCCGGTCCTATAATGGTTTGTTAAGTCAGTGAACAATCCTATCTTTATATCTGCCAGTGGATACCCTTTCACAGTTTTTGCCCAAACTAGATGAAGTTTGTCTTCTTTGCTTTTGTATACCTTGGCCACAATATTTGAAAGCTTCCCTTATTTTGTTTTAACAACTTTAAATTGCAAAGGAAAACATGTTGCTACTGCATTTCTATGGACCTCAGCTATCATTTCTTCCTTAGACCTTCAGAGGAATATAGAAGCAGAGGATTACAGTAGAAAAAAATATTCTATTTTCTGTTGCTTTAATTACTATAGCATCAGAGCAACCATTACACCATTTGGAAAGCAAAGGAAAAGCACATGGATTGGTAGACCAGTCCACATATGGGAAGAGCACAAAACAGGAGAAGATTGGTCAAGCTGTGGCCTTATTCTGAGCTAAGCATCATCCGGGCCACATGGACAAAAGTGTTTTAGTATGATTGGTCCTTGCTTAATGACCATAATTTCAACAACCATTGCTTTACAACCACATTGCTTTCCAATGGCAATTCCAGCCCCCAATAGCTTAGTTAATCAAGAATTGTAATTCCTTAAATGTTGTGTAGGTGAGGGCAACACAAATCTCCAGGAGAATGTCATTTAGGGGACAGGTGCTACAACCAAGTCGATGGGCCTCCTGGGTCCTACAAGTGGGCACTGTTTCATAGATAGGAGCCAGAAGGCATTCAGTGTCTTCTAGAAGCAGATCATGCCCAATTGCCCCAAGGCCAAAGTCAGGAACATGTGGCTCCATAGTTCATTGGGACAACGATGACTTGGGATGGGTTTATGATTGCTATGGTGGCCATGAACTCCTGAGCTATCCAGGACTCAGTTTACCATCATCAGAAACAAAAATCTCAAAGAAACGTCAGACTCAGGGTCTCAGTCACCAACCCAACAGTGAAATCAGAAGTTCAAGCAGAAATAATCTCATCTGTTCTCTGGAGCTCAACTTCAGCCAGATAATCTGGCTGGTCCACCTATGGAACATAGGCTCTAAAATCCATAATGATTCATGACAACTGCTCCTCCCCACAAACACACCATCTCCCATAGAATCAATGTATGTACCAAACCTGAAACTCAGGTGGTCATATTTCTGAGACCAGAACTTCTCCTGGCCAACCCAGGGCTTTATCATTATAATTTTGCAAACACACAATTTAGCAAACTACATTTTGCAAACCATGACAAGAAACATTAAAATCAATTAACAATCAACCTTATACATACGATTTTTTGAAAATATATTTGTTGAATTAAATAGCTCATGTGATAATTTAAAACTGAGCAATTGAGTTTCTATTTCTACACAAATTGAATGAAGGCATTTGATTACTAATTGAAACTATTTAAGAAACAACCTTTTAAAAAGGGGCAACAAAGATGTATAAATTTTAAGTGACTAGATCCTTTAAAATACTGTTCTTTTTTCTTTTTCTTTTTTTGTAAAAACAAGGGCATCCCTATAATTATTTTCTGTAAATCTTATCAATCCTCCCCCACCCAAACAATGCCAATTGCTGTTTGACAAAACCAAGATGACATTGGTTAAATACAAAAGGCAGTTACTTAGGCTACAATCCTACACCCCCATATGTGGCACTATGTGCCTCTCCACTTAAAAGGATGCAATTCTAAGGAGTCATTCCTAGGACTGAACTGTTAATATCTGGAGCCAATGCACCAGTAATTACTATTCAAAGCCACAGATGCCTGGTACTCTACTGTAACAGATTGTGTCTTAAGAATGTAAGCCATATGGGAAAAGAATATTAGTATTGCTTTGGCAGCACTTTCTGTCCATTGCACAGATAGCATAGAATCTTACTAATTTCAAATAAATAACAGTAACAATAATTCTACCTAAAATGAAATGCTGAAACATATGAAATATCTTGAAATCAAGACAGCTACCATATTATATTGTGTTAATTGTTTCCTTCTTTATAGCAGAGAAGTGAAATATATGAATGTATTTAACAGATTGCAATCAAGGAAATCAAATGCTAGAGCTGACACACAGTCACACCAGCATGGGCATACTCACACGTACATATATGGATTCTTCAATTAAGTAAATGTATTATATTTGTTATTCCCATGGCATAAGATAACAGTGTTACAATATTTGAGGGGCTGCCACAAAGAAGAAGGGATCAACTTATTCTCCAAAGCACCTGAAGACAGAATGAGAAGCAACAGATGGAAAGGAGGAAAAGAGAAGAAACCTAGAACTTAGGAGAAATTTCCTGACAATTAGAACAATAAACCAGTGGAACTACTTGCCTCCAGAAGATGCGGGTGCTCCAACACTGGAGGTTTTTAAGAAGAGATTAGATAGCCATAAAATAGTATAGGATTTCCTGCTTGAACAGGAGGTTGGACTAGAAAATCTCCAAGATCTCTTCCAACTCTGCTATTATTATTTTGTCATTATTATATATGACAGGTGGTGTACATTTCAGTTCATGTCAGTATATTTTGACTATATATTTGTTCCTATTATTAGCTTTTTGTTGTTACTGTTATACTATTAGGATTTGTTTTATAGTTTACATACTGCCTAGAGTAACATTAATTAATTAAATTTGACAATATTTTTCTGTAGTTTCATTAAAAAGAAGCATTAGAATATAGGAACAAGCCGACGATTATTAATTCATTTATTTAATTAATTTATTCATCACTTTTCTATAATCGGCCAATCTCACCTAAGTGCCTCAGGGCAGCTTACAATCAAAACTAACTACACTGCTAAAATTGTATTCAGTAAAGCAAACAACTTAATTTCTGTTCTTTTTCCTTATGGAAATGATATGTGGGATCTGGTCTATATGATTCACATTTTTACAGTAGCATCTGCAGAATCTTTCTGTTAGAATGACTTTAGTCATCGCTGAATAACTAAAGTAAAATGGCAATATTGCACCACATCCTCTGAGGACACATGTACAAAAGATGTAGTACATGTGTCATAACGCTGCTTTTGTCAGTCCAGACCTATCTTGGCCTCTGAAGATGCTGCTGTTTTGTTATCAGTTTCTCCATCAGAAACATATTGATAGTTTATTCGTTAAATAACATTATGGATAGCGCTGATGGACCTACTCACCAAATTTTATTGTCATTAATTTATGTTTACAGATTTAGTGGAGATAATTTTTGGTCTACTGTCATTTTAATCCATGTACCAGGAAAAAGTCGGTCTAAAATCCAGAAAATACATATCTTGACCATTCATAAGGTTGTTGTTTAGCTGGTCTAAAAAAATAAAAACAGTAGTTCCTTAAAATTACTTTTATTAATAACCTGAACTAACAGATATTTCTAAGACCTCTATTATATATTAGCTCTAGTCAAAGAAGGTAAAAGAAAAAAATACAAAGGTCAGAATAAAAATATGAATTCATGTCCATATGGCAATCTGCTCCATTAAATCAATTATACTATTAAATTAATATTAACAATTCAGTATGTAACATCCATATAACCAAGGGGATAATTACTAATTTTAATTCTCCTTCACAATTAAAATTCATGGTATATAAAACTGACTCCATTTTTACAAAGTTTTTTACAACTATAGCAACTTTTATTTAAATCTCAGAATGCTACTTAAATTTAATATCTCAATACACCTATAGCTTTTGAAGATCAAAGAAAGGACAGGTTTCTTGTCCCAGAAAGTTTTTGTAATTGCAATACTTTTGAAATTTCTGTCTGGTTTTCTCTTCTGTTACTAATTTACAAGGCAAAAACATGTTTTAAATATTAGACAACATCCCGCGTACTTCCTAGAAAATACAGCGTACATTGGAATAATTTTAGCAAATTATTGCTAAATAATTGAGGGTTATGTTTTGAATACATTAGATCCACAGCCAGAACAAATAAAGCTACAGTATAATCTGGATCTTTTCTATAAAAATAGCAGAAAGAGTTCTTTTAACTGTGATGCTATCCAAACCCATTATTATCTGATTCAGGGTACACATTTCCTAGTTGTTAATATTTAATATTTACAAAATATATATTATTTCCCTTCAATGCAGGAAAATAAATGTATGCAACTAATGCTTGCAGAATTTTAAATAAAGTGAAAAGAAGATTGCTCCAGGAATTTCTGAAATGGGGTAGTTATAGTGTATGAACATATTCATTAATTTATAATAAGTATTTGAATACTCTAGTCTACTGCTAATGTTAATGCTTGATTATGGACCCACACCCATGAAGGAGCAGGTCCTTGGTTTGGGAAAATCTTCTTGGTCTCAAAGATCATGTCCAAGCTGTAAGTAGATATGCAGTCTGGGAGGTGCTTTGAGCTGTTATCAATTGATAAATCAAGAAATACATTCAGCAATGCTTTTGTTCTCATCACCTTGGATTTAGATTACTTCAATGCACTGTAGGTAAATTTGCCTTTGAAGTCCTCGTTGGAACTATAATTCGCTACCTCAGAATTACAGGCTTCTATGTGTGTTGTGACCATTTTGCAGGAAATGAGCCATAAACATTTGAAAAATTGTACTGGTTACCCCATTGTACATAGAAGGGAACATTTTGGTATGTGAGCCTACCAACAAATAGTGCATGCAAAAAAAAAAAAAAAGAGGCCAATGGTGGCTCATCTTGGGATCATACTGGAGGCTCTAAATATCAGATAGAACCTTGTCACACTAAGTTACACCATAAAAATGAGAATTACAAAGTTTAATAAAAATGTTTTTGAGAAAAGCACTGAATTCAACTTGATATTAACTTGAATTTGTTTTTGTGGCCATAAAATGCTTGTAAATTACAATTTGAAGGTTCACCATTAAATGTAAGAATGTAAATGCATGTCTTAATACGGAGAATTATTATTTAACCTCAGTTTTGCATAACGGTTTCTTCAAAATGGTGCAGTAATAGTCATTACCGACTTTAGGTATCCATTTGAGCATACTTTCTATGCCATCTTGTTTTGCTTTGGATAGTGTGTGTACCTGTAATTCTGTCTTAGGCACAGGCAATGTAACAGATGTGGCAGGTGGTGTTGGAGAAGCAGGTTTCCCGCAAAGATCTTCTTTTCAAGACGGTGACCGTGGTCCAATTTTCCACAGTGAAGGTTGTCTTGAACCTTATTGTTGAATGGTTCTGGGTGAATTTTAGTTGTGAAACTTTAGCATATGGCACATTACTGTACTGAAACTGCTTTGAACACATGGAGTAATTTTTAAAATGTGCAGGCTTCATCTAGATGATTTTGAACGGCTGGCGTCGCTTGGCTTTTTTCCAGCAATTTTAGGAAAGAAACTGGTGAAAAGAATTCTGCTGGTAGCATAGTACATTCAATTATGCTATGCATATTATCTACTTCTTGAATGCAAGAGTGGCCTGGTACAGAAAACTTCATTTCAATGCTTTCAATGTTTGGGTGATTCTGAAGAAAATCTGTTATTGCACAATACACGTGTGAGTTTCTGTTTTGTGGAATGCAGCTGTCACTCCATAATGTTAGATGCACTGCATGCAGTTGATCTTGCACTACATTTTCCAAAACTTGTACCATGACACTAGCTATATCATTTCCAGAACATCCTCCCATTACTTCCATCCAAATGGCATAGTACCCTTGTCCTGGATGTGATGTGTGATATTGTACAAGTTAAGTTTACGCTTGTAAAAAAAAAAATGCTTGTACCAGATTTTGGCAAAGTGATGACATTTTCCATGCCAAAACATATTACCAGCATAGTTTTGTTTCCTCTTTCTTCCTGTCTGTGATCTCTCATTAAATTTTTCTATTGGATATACGAATCGTATTTCTTTTGTAGCATCTCTTCCACCTGCCCAATTCCTCGGAAAGGTCACAGCGATCTTTTTGGGGTACGTGGAATGCCAGGTTAAAATCATTGTTGAATACAGTTTGATAGTAAGAGAGTTTGACTCACTCATTTTCAATTAAAAGTTCCATATCCAATTGGTCATCTTCAGTTTCTGGAACATAGTCGGATCCACTTGGTTCATATAAGTCTGAACTTGCTTCCATATCATGGAAAAGAGACATTATTTCAGTATTCACATATCCAGAAATGGAGGCAACAGTAGGTGCTGCAGGCTCCATTGTTTCTCCATCACATGGGAACAGCCAAGCATGACAATTGGCTGCTGTAAATAGAACCCCGCAGTTCTGAGTTTTCATGTGATAGTGTAGATAGAACCTTGTAATTTTGCTATTTGTGGTGAATCTATTTAGAAATTTTACAAAATAAGTTGTTAAAAATTAAGTCATGGTAGTTAGATTCTTATCACACTCTTAACTTATTTTTGACAAAAATGTCAGATAGAACCCTGTAATTCTGAGGTAGCGAATTGCTGTAGAACCAACTTCTAAGAGACACAAGAAGGCCCAAATTTCTAAATCCGATGCAAGTTTTAGCCTATAAAACCTTAAGTGGCATGTCCTCCATGAACCTTCAGAGTCAGTTGTAATCCTTCTTGTCTATATATTTCTTCCTACAAATATGAACACAAATTTACATGTAGACACACAAACATATATAGTCAGAAAGTTATTTGTGGCATGCATATAACAGCTTTATAAAAATAGACATCATACTCATCTCAGGTTTACATTGATTATTATGGACCCAAAATGAAAAAATAAAAAAATGAATAACTTTTATGCATTCATGCATATAAAGAAGCAGTCTCACTTGCAGAATTTTATAATGATTTTAGGTACATGTTAATTTACAGAAAATATCCATGTACCGAATTCTTTCTGTTTTATTAGCTGTTAGAGGAACAGCAGCTCATAAAAACCTCAGTTCTAGAGACCTGGAAGGATGTGTCAAGGACCATAGCATAAATTCAAGGTTTGCCTTGAAGTAAGAAATTTTACTTCCTATGCCTCTGACAGGCTTCTGTCTCAACTATGATATCTGGATCTATCAAAACATGCTTTCATTGATGACATTCATTAAAATAATCATTACAGAGCTCAAAATTACTATTCTAGAATGTCTCTGTATTTTTCAATGCAACATCTTACCATATTTTTAAAGTAGAATTTTTACATGAATTTAAATATTCAACATCAAAATAAAATCTATGTATATCTAAAATCTATGTATATCCCAATAGGACCTAGATATATCTAACTTTTCCCAGACCAGGAAGTTGATACAAATAATTGTCCACATCTAGGAGAAATAATAATAGGCTCTAAGAAAGCCTATAAAGGTTGGTGTTCAGTTAAATTCTCGTTCCATATAAATATAGATGATAGAATAAATGTTTAATGATATTTTTGAACGTTAGTAAATTAAAACGTCTCTCATCAAAATATAACTTCAAATTAGCCAATGACATTTTGGTGGCCTATTTTTTCATACATATTCCCTCAACAGTCTATCTGGATAAAATATTTATCTGCCATTAACCCTGGAATGCTTGTTAAAATATTAATATGTGGTATTATTTATTTTGATTGTTATGGGTTGTGTCTATGAAGCAGGAGGTGGTGTGATGGGCTTCAGTGTACAGTCAGCTTCCTAGGACGGAGGGAGCATCCTCCAAGGAGGGGTGTGAGACAAGAGACAACACAATCAAGAGCTGGATCGTAGATAGAGGAAGAGAGATAAGATAGCCATTCCCTAGAATCTCCCAGTTTATAGGTTTAATCTGACAAAATTCTGTCCCTATGGTGTAAGCAAGTAAAGAACTGAATGTTGACTGGATTATTGTGAAGCATTCTTGGCTAGGTGGAGGAAGAGGAGGAGGAGGGGCAGAATCTGGGGACAAAGTTAATTGTTCTCCCTGTCATGAAATTTCTTCTTGGTTCTAGGTTGGATTTTTCTCTGTATTGCTTCTTGTCCTGCCCTCAGGTGCCTTGGGGAATAGGTTGACCCCTCTCTTCTCTGTAACAGGTCCTCAGATATTAGAAAACTGTTATCAATCCTTCTCTTCATTAGACTTGACATACTCAGCTCCTGAACTGTTCATCATATTTTAGCCTCCAGCCCCCAATCATCTTTATTGATCTTCAACACATTTTTTGTATTGTAGTGATCAAAAGTGGAAACAATATAAAAGCAGGCTCAGCCTAAAATCCCTACAAGTGAACTAAATTCAATCTCCATCCAATTCCATTGACTAAGTCCAATCTCCTTTCAATTCCATTGACCCTTATCTAATTCCAAGTAGATGCTAACCATTAGTTGAAAAGTTTCCTACTCACAGGCATACCCCTCAAAGTTTCAAAGCTGCTTATAAAATACCAAAAAAGTAGATGATCTATTCAAACAAGCTGTGATCAACTATTGATACAGGGTCATGTTTCATTAGTACAGTAATTAGAGACCTCTACAGATCTCAGTCCCTGGATTACCAAATCATGCTGTCAAAACCTTGTCCCTGAATCTATTTGGGTCTGCTGGAGAAAACATTTAGGCTTTACCATCACAAGATTGTAGCAACAGGTTCATTTGTTTTCCAAAGCCATGGATTTTCCATTTTTAGTTCTGCATGGGGTTATATTTTCTCAGACAGAAGTCAACTGCAATTTGAGATTCTTATTGATTTTTGAGATACTAATACTAATAATACTAATACACAGTAATACTACTGTGGGACTTCCGAATACAGACTGACAAAGTTTTGGAACACAATACCCCGGATATCACAATTGTGGAGAAGAAAAGTGTGGATCATTGACATTGCCATACCTGGTGACAGCAGAATCGATGAGAAACAACTTGAAAAAATTGCCAGATATCAGAACTTGAAAATTGAACTGCAGAGACTCTGGCATAAACTAGTGCAGGTGGTTCCGGTGGTACTCAGCACACTGGGTGCTGTCCCTAAAGACCTAGGCAAGCACTTAAAAACAATTGGCGCTGACAAAATCACCTTTGGCCAGCTGCAGAAGGCCACCTTACTGGGATCTGCTCACATAATCCACCAATACATCACACCGCCCTAAATGCTTAGGAAGTGTTCGACTAGTAATTTATGATATGAAAACCAGCATAGTTATCTTGTTTGCTGTGTACACTGTAGTTTTTTATGTATAATAATGATATAAAACAGGTAGCCAAAAAAGGTAGCTTTTGTATAAGTTCATCCATTGTATTTACTTCACCCTTTTCTCTGCCAGCAAGATACTCATACCTTGAGCAACTCAGAAGTTGCTCTACATGATGCAATACATTCTATATGCAGCTGCCCTTGAAGACTTCAGGCTTCAGGCTTGGGTCCAGAATAAGACAGCACAGGCAGTTTTAAGTATGTCATGGTATATCCATATAACACCTATGCTCCACAAGCTGCATTGATTACTAATAAGGTTTTTGGGACAACTCAAGATTGGTGAGGGTGTAGGACCTGACTAATTAAAGGAATGTCTTTCTCCCATTCTCATAAGATCACACTGGGTCGCTATATTTCAAATTTATTTATTTATTTATTGAATTTATATTGCCGCCTATTCGCCCATGGTGACTCAAGGTAGCTTACAAAATATAAAACCATGTTTAAAACAATAATACTAATAAAAAGAATCAAATTAACATAATAAAATTACCACCCACCCCCCATTCCAGCGACAGCAGATCACAAGAGCCATTTAAGTGGGTTCCATCCTGCTCTGGGTTCCCCAGGCCCGCTGGCAGAACCAGGTCTTCAGCACCTTCCAGAAGAGTATTAGAGTGGGGGCCATTCTAATCTCTGGGGGAATGATGTTCCAGAGAGAGGGAGCCACCACAGAGAAGGCCCTTCTTCTGGGTCCCACCAGGTGTATCTCCCTCAGGGATGGGACCCACAGCATTCCCTGCCTCCCTGCTCTAATGGGTCAGATAGATGTGACCGGCAAGACATTTTTTAAGTGTTTGAAAAAGCTGGAGCATTGTATGATCAAAAAGTCTTTGAAAAATTTCAAGCTTAAAATGTTTGGAGCCAGAGAAAAAATATTTTAGTATATATCATTAAATTAAAAAAGGTGTACATTTACTAGATGGAAAAATATGGATTCTTAGTGTTTTTAGTTCAAGTTCATTTACAAACATATTGTAATACAGAATGCCCTTAGCACAGCCATGTAATACAAAACATCTATATTTCAAATGGGATCAAAGACAGTGGTCGCACAGGAAATTGTGAAATAGCAAATGAATTTATTATTGAAAGCTTTATGTCAGTTCAGGTTAGAAGGAAAATTGGAATGGAAAGATTTATAATACTGTTTATTGCAATATAAATATAAAACACAAAAATAAAATTCTTTTTTTATGGAATGTAATTAAGTCTATGCTTCCATCTCCATTTGAAAATATGTGCATGGATTGCTCTCCATAAAAGCTATTGGGCAATAAGATAATTAAAATTAGCCTGCAAAATTTGGCAGTATAGCATGATTGAAGACTTGGAAACAGAAATAACTAAAAATAGCTAATGAGAAACTCAATGCTGTATGCTTCAAAAGAAACTGAACTGTTGTAGTAGTTTATAGACCCATTTAAGGAAATTATCCACAGGACATTACAGCTTCCAACTTTGCCCTCTCGTTTTCCATAAATTATAGACTTAGGAGGCATATATCTAAGGAAATAAATATAAATAATTGTTATCTATGATGGAGTTCAGAATTGTAATAAGTTGTATAGAAAAGCTCCCTTTGGGAAGAATTCCTTACTTATTGCATAGATAAAAGAGAATTGTAGAACATTCTTGGGACATTTTTTTTAATGAATGAGAAAATGTCTGAAGTCCCCAGAAAAAAGGGGCTCCTTCCCAGAGGAATGGAATATCTGGTAGGCAGAAAAGGCCAAACAAAGACACTCCCTAGCAGTTTATATCTATAGTTATGCAGTTAATTACTTTAGTCTGGCAAGATTCTGTCCATAGATGAACAACAAGAAACTAGTCAGAATTAACTTGACATGTCCTTCTTGGCTTGTGAGGCCTCTTAATATCCATAACTTTGAACAGAGAGTGGAGAGAGAAAGGGGGAAGAAAGAGGATGAGAAGGCTGAGTGAACATACTCAATAGAAATCCATTGGTTCAATCAAAAATGAGAAAATAAGCCTCAATCATGTGAGTGTGTAGTTTAAATGTTTTGTTCTGCAACAATAAAGAAATGATATTTGTGTACTCTAACACTTCATTTGATTTCAGAAAATCTCATAGGTAAAAGAAATATGAATATTATTAATTTAAATTTCCCTTTCACGCTATAGGCTTAAAATTATCTAGTCACTATATCCCTATTTCCTCAACTTTAAATTCATATATCTCAACTCCATTTATTTTTAAAATATTTCATTGCTCATAGGGTAATGAAACATTTTTAGCAATATGTTTTACTTCACTTATTCAAATTATTTAGTTATACTGGTATATGTTTAATATTCGCAAAATATAGATTTAATAATTAAGAGAAGCTGAGTAACTATATTGGTAAAGTTTTATGCTCAAATATTCACAACAAGAAGTTATTTTGATTTTTTTCCTGTTTTTAAAAAAATGCATTATTTGGTCTGACTGCTAGAGGATCAGTATGCAATTTCTTGTTTATTATAGTCTCTAGGTTTTTGTATTGAGAATTTAATATCTGCCTATATTTAATAAGAATTTTTTGCTTAAATTTTATTCCTATTTGCCATAACTTTCTCGATAGCTTCTGAATTAGTTGAATTATGTTTTCTAAGAAATCTGACTTCCAGAATTGAAGCTTCCATCAAATGTAGTTATTGTTTCCGAATATTAAATATAATTTATCCAAATGTAGGTCACACAGTGGAAAAAAAACAAAAGAAAATGTACTTATTAATACTATGCTATAGAAACAGTCTTCCTACCCAAGATTCTAGAAACTAGACTATTTTATTTATTTCATCCTGATATAATAAAAAAGAGGCCTCGAGACACATTTTTAACACTCAGCAATGAATAAACGTGAATCAATAATATATAAAAAAATGATAAAAAGAATAACTAAGATGAAGGACTGCTGGATTACATTTTCATGTAATAAATCTGAAAAAATGAATTTTAACTTAATAAAATGCAGTAATTTATGAGTAGTCTTTCTAAGCTTCAACATAAAACTTAAAATTAGCATAAAGTATCACAATTTTCATGATTCTGCTGTCTTTTCTTTGTGGTGATCCTGATCTATGTTCCCTGTAAGGTATGCATGCATTACTCATCAAACCCATGCATATGTTAAAAAACTGAGTGCACACTCTTCTTTTTAATTAATTGAATTCTTCAATAATAATAATAATAATAATACATTTAGGCATCCTAACAGTCTGAATTCACTAAAAGTCCTGAAAGAATTAGACAGATGATGACACTTGCCTTTAAATTTTGTGTTGCTCCTAATAAAAAACTTTTAATTTTAAAATGAATCTAACATATAAGTACATTGCTATATTATTACACATACACACTTATATTACACTTTATATATTGTCTTTATTCATTCATCTTCCTGCCAAATCAGAAACTGTACTTCAGAAAAGAAAACGAAATAAGAATCTGTAGAGGCCTGACCTAACTGATCCATAGAATATATTTTCCTCTAGAAACTTAAACATATCAATTCTGAAATGTCACAGGATTTGCAACACCAAAGAAGCTTCTAGAGGAGGATAAAATTGTGTAAGCTATCTATCCTTTGGATAAACACCATGATAACTGCCAGATATTATGACACTTATCATCAAGTTCTCATTCTCTCTGAAACCATAGAGTCAGTGAGACCACTAGCTAGTTCTTGTAACTCCCCCTTCCAGCTAAATTCATTTGTTTATTTGTTTCTGAAAAGCAAGGAGATGGAAGTAGCATCTCGGTATACTGTATGGAATCTTGTTAAATTTATACCACAATGAAATCATGAATGATCATTAAATCAATTATGGTTCCTTTAGTAATTCCACTAAAATTAACTGGGCCTGAAATAGTATTCCAAAATCATTGCTGAAGTTACATGTTTTACCACTAAACCAATTTTGAGTGTATAAAATCAAAAGTCCACACAACTCAAACCTGTGTTCATATATGAAATTGAAATTCTGTAGCCAATGCTTGTATCTGATATTTCTCTCCTTCATCAAATGTGTCTCAAGAAAGATGAAGCAAACAAAACAAAACACAGTAGAAACAAAACTAAGTATCTGTAATCAAGACATTTACTTTTCAGGCTTGTAGAAAGATTCTCAACAGTTTACATAAATGAGCATAATTACAACAAAACAACAGTGGCACAAGAATTAAAAAAACAAATACGCAAAAACAAATAATCACTGAATAATCAAATCCATCTGACAGCATCAATGTGTGTGTGTGTGTGTGTGTGTGTGTGTATGTGTGTGTGTGTCCTTTACTGGATACTTTACTTGTGGGTATTTCTCTTCAAAATAGAAATGGGTTCTGCATTCTGGTTTAGTATGTCACATGATTATCACTTAATAACTATCCAAATTTTATATTTATATATTTAATAACCTCAGATTTTCCCTGCAAGTTACTATGATGATTAGTTGGTACAAACAGTATACTACACAGAGAGCATAGCCAGCTGCAGTAAAATCAGTGGGGCTATTATATAGGAATTACATACACCCTTCTCTCCATCTACCCAATAATTATTATGGAAAGACAGACAAATAGTTCATTGAATTCCTCCCTCTGTTTCATAGCTCCTTTTAAGTAGTAATAAAAAGATGCATAAAAGTGGTACATGCGTTAACAATTTAATCTGAAACACTACGAATAGCCATTTGACTTTTTTTTCCTACTTATCATATTGCAATCATTCTTTTTCCAATAAACCTTGTATGAACAGATGGTGGCTTGCCTGAAAATATTTTTCATATTTTCATTTGAACAAAACTTGACCCTAAATGCGATTTCAGGCATCTGCTTTACTTCTATATTTCTTAGAAGTTCACTAAGTTTAGTTAAGTTATACTTTTGACTTCTAATTTAATGGCAGAGAAAAGACATGCAATTTTCATATAAAAATAGTCTTCCACAAAATATTTCTTAAAACCTTTGTCCTGGTGACACATTTAATTTCAAGCATGGAAGAAAGAGAGCGAGAGAACGACCATACAGGCTAAAACAGAAACATCAAAAGATTGGACAGGAAAGAGGCCATTTAAAGCAATGAGCAAGTCTACTGAGTGTTAATTAAGCAAAAACGAAACCAATTCTTCCCAAAGCAGTTCCCTTGCTTAAAATATATTAGAATGCGGACTACTTACTATCCAGATTTGCTTTATAAGACAGAAAACTCCTATTCTGATATTTCCACCAGGATGAACAATCAAATAGCAGAAACAGTGGTTTTCCATTGCATTGAAATATAATATAAAAGTTGGCAATCAGAAAAAAAAAGTATTTAGTAGCTAAGAGTAAAGAAAGCCCACCCACCCCCCAAAAGAACCTAATGTAAACAATAACATGAAAGTATAATTATTACGCTATGTTGAATTTAAATAGTACTGTGCAATCTCAACTTCCAAAAGAGATCAAGTTAATTTCTCTTCCCTGCACAAACAAACACAATTGATATTGAAAAGTCTCTGCCTCTCAAAATAATTGTTTTGAATTTAAAGAAAAAGCCATCAGTAAATCTGTTTCTCCCTTCTCAGTAAGGGATGATTCACTTGCTAGCTCATACTCTGGAAGTTTTTCTAGGTTTTTTTTTTTTAAATTGCTACACTTTTGCATGGCTCTATAACGTATTCAGATTTAGTACTCATTTCTTTATCTATTTATTTCTACGTCCTCTGGATTCAGCTTTGCAGCAGATTGTTAAACCAGGTATATTCCATTATTAGTACTAGATTTTAATTAGAATTTAAATAGACATTCTGAATTTAGATGGAAAATTAATGCTGGGGATCATGTGTACAGGATCAAGGTAAATGCAATAATTAGGATATGGAATTTGCACCAGGATCTCAGGGAAAACCATCACAGAACTTGGTTGATGACTTAGGACCAACCATTCCATCCAACCTACTTCCTAGAATTGTTATAAGAATAAAATTAGGGGAAATCCCCATATTTGCTGTCTTGAACTTGTGCTGAAAAAAAAACAACAGCCAGGATTTCAATGCAGTAAATAAACACTGGAATATTTAGTTGCTGCTCATTATATTAGCATTGGTTTTAATTAAAACAGACATTTATAATCTGATTGTACAAGTATTAATCTTCATTATCACAACTTTATTTGATTGGTGATTAGAAAAATAAAAGTATTGGGCTGGAAAATCACATTAGTGACTTAGTCTTGGGCCACAAATATATAAATTGCAGTACAAATATATACCACAATAGCTGCATGTAAAATTGTAAAGACTTTACATATCAGCCTGGGCATCATATTCTAAAAACTATAATTCAGCCTGTGCATAATATTTATTCTTTTTAGAGGAGATCTAATTCTTTAGTAATTTGTTGAATGCTTTAATATCTGCCAGACAAAATGTAGCTATATTATACCTGACTTACTGTTTTGAGAAAAGCAAGATAAAACATATGTTTCATATGTTTCAGCAAGGAAGAAGTGAGACTGACAGCTATCTTGATAACATGAATGGTACAGGAAAACATGTTGGGTGACTTCTATTGAGTTTACTTGCCGGGATGAATTCTTTTGAAAAAGGAATTTGTGGTAATTTAAAACTAAGATCTCCTGTAGGTATAGCTCTAACAGCCACTGTTAAGCAGGGCATATAAACATGGATAAAATACCTACTTGGTTTCCATGTAGAACAGTGGTTCTCAATCTGTGGTCCACGGAGGGCTGTGATGTCATCACAGGGGTCCATGAAGAAAAAAATGTTATGATTTAAATATTGAGTTAAGTCTAGGTGGTCTATGGCCATGATCCATGGGCTCAAAAGGTATTTAAAGGGGGCATGTGGTGAAGGTTGAGAACCACTGATGTAGAGTATTCTTTGTTTATTTGTTTGTTTCCTATAAGCTGCCCATCTCAGCAAATAACTCTGGGCAGCTCACAATTCAAATGCTTCTTGATAGGATGTTACGCTAATTCTGCTATTCAATGTCCAGTAATCTGTTTTAAAATTTGAAAGGATTATATTCTAAGGACAACAGATACGCACTACATATTTCATTTCATTTGTGGATGTGCTCTTGAGAAGTTGTCAGGATAATACCAACCATTTAAAAAGATGTTTATTAACTAAAAATAAAGTTGAGAAAATCAAAGGAAGGGGAAAACTATGTTAAACAGAAAGTGTTAAACAGTAATAAGACATGGAATAGAACACAAAGATGAACATGAAATTGAGTTTGTATCTGTATGAAGAAGTGATAACCCGTGATCATGCTATTCTCAAAAAAAGATGTTTTATTTGTATTATGGTGTTTTTTTTTTGTGAAAACCCAAATAAAATTTATATTAAAAAAAGATGTTTATATATAATAAAGTTATTATCATTATCCAATAGAAGAGAATATCCAATAGAAGAGAATAATGCTAAGGGTTTAATCGTGGAGTACTTGGTCCTATGTGAGTCTGGTTATCTGCTTACAGACGGTTTGTTACCCAAGCAGAAATTAACACCAGGCACCCAATCAAGCAGAAAACAATCTCTAATTAAGGAACTACCAAGGAGAAAACCACACCTCTGTCAACATTATCAGAGACAGTTACTACATTATTACTACATCATGTATATATATATAAAAGTTAAATACCACTCATGCATCATCACAAAATCTTCAGAACCATAAAGCCTACAAACTTGAAACTTGGCACGTATGTTCCTCTTGACTTCTAGGTGCTCACTAAGAAAAGATTTTTCGAAATGAACATTAGTATTTCGTATATTATTATTAACACGTTCTGGTGCTAATGAGTTCTACTCTCCCTTCCCCACCTGAAAAAAAACCTGTTACAAATGCAAAATACAAGCAGAGCAGTTTCAGTTTCACAGCAGCAACCAGCAGAACAGTTGAGCTAAGCCACGCCCAGGTTCCTTGCTCACACAGCAAATACACTTTCAGTTTCCAAACAGACCTCAACTCTCTCACACACTGACGCTAGCCATATATATATATATATATATATATATATGTGGATCTTTGGTTATTCGGGTTCTCTCCCCGTAAGATTCAAAGTATCTGGCAACGCGTTTGGCGAGGTCCCACTCGCCATCTTCAGGCTGGTGCTTTCGGCTTAGTGCCAGTGCAAGCAGTGTGTGACCGGAGCTGCCATCTCTCTATATATACAAGTGGTGGGGGATGGTGTGCTGGGCTGGTTGGCTGTGCTGCAGCCTCTTGATTGGTTGATGGAGTTGATGTTGGTATAATGGGCTGTGTAATGGCCTTTTGTTGTAGAGATATCCTGGATCTTGTGCTGTCATCTCCTGGGTCGTTAGCCTCTTGTGTTTTAACGGCTTGGGTAATGGGTTGTGTGATGGGCTTGTGAGTTCTTTTGTTGTGGTATCCTGGGTCTTGCGTTGTAATCTCCTGGGTCGTTTGTGTTTTGATCTCTTTTCGATTAGCCTCCTGTGTAGTAACAGCTTGGGTAATGGGTTGTGTGATGACCTTGTGAGATTTATTGCTGTGGTATCCTTGGTCTTGTGCTGTGATATCCTGGGTCATTTGCTGTGTTGTGACTTCTTGAGTTCTTGAGGTGTAATTTCTTGAGTTTTCTGATGTGATGTCCTGAGCGGGTGGCTGTGATGTAGCATTTTGGGTTTTTAATATGGCTTTGAGTTTGGGGTCTGGGTCTGTGTTCGTTTGGCTTCGAGTTCGTGGTCGTGCCACATCTTCATGGTGGGGGTCAGTTCGCTTCATGTATGGTTTAGAGGAGTTTGAAGTGGGTAGTGATGCAGCTGCAGTGCGGCTTCTGGTCTGTGGTCGTGTCTCATCTTCTGTGTGGGTGTGAGTCTGATTTTTACGTGGAAGTGTGGTGGTGGCATCTTGTGTGGCCCTCATAGGTGTGGGTCTGGTGTCATTTATCATGTTGGGTACTCGTCTGTTCATGAGGGCGGGTTTCCAAATGGCTGGTAAGCGGGAGGTGTCATCTCTTTTATTCATGCTGTGTGGGCATTTTTCTATCTCTATGGCTTCTCTGATTATTCTGCTGCTGTGGTGTTCAGTTTTGGCGATAGTTCTGGTCTAGGATGGTGGATATTTTTCTGTTTGTGCAGAATGCTGTTTTAATGTTGTGTTTTTGGAGGATCTTGCTGATTTTGTCTGTAGTGCCTTTTATATATGGGAGGAGGGCTTTGCCGTTCTCTTGTTCTCTGTCTTGGATTTTGGTTGGGGTTTCTTTTTGGATGAGGTGGGTGATCTTCTTTCTTTGAAATCCATTGGCTGTTAGTACGTTGGTGAGAGTGTTTAGTTCGGTTTTTAGGTGTTGTTCATCAGCTAAGCATTTTGTTCTGGAGATGAGTGTCTCAGCTACGGATTGATCTGTGCTGGGTGGTGGTGTGAGAGTGCGTGTAGATAGCGGTTTGTATGTGTTTTCTTTTGGTAGATGGTGTGTCCTAGGGAGCCATTGGGTTTTTTGTATACCAAGACATCTAGGAAGGGAAGTTGATTGTTAGCTTCTGTTTCCATGGTGAATTGTATTTTGGGGTGTAGGCTGTTGAGGTGTGTGAGGAAGTTGTTCAGTTTTTCTTTCCCGTGTGGCCAGATTATGAAGGTGTCATCTACGTATCTGAGCCAGAGTTTGGGTTTGTGATCATATTTTTCTAGAGCTTGTGTTTCAAAGTGTTCCATGTAGAGGTTTGCGATGACAGGTGAGAGGGGTGATCCCATGGGTGCTCCTTCTATTTGTTTGTATTTTTGTCCATTGTAGGTGAAGTATGTATTGGATAGACAGTGGTTGGTCAGATCTAGGATGTGCTTGGGGGGGTTGTATTTGTTTTGGATGGCTGTCAAGGCTTCTTTTATTGGCACTTGGGTGCCAATCACAAAACCAGAACTATCGCCAAAACTGAACACCACAGCAGCAGAATAATCAGAGAAGCCATAGAGATAGAAAAACGCCCACACAGCATGAATAAAAGAGATGACACCTCCCGCTTACCAGCCATTTGGAAACCCGCCCTCATGAACAGACGCAGTACCCAACATGATAAATGACACCAGACCCACACCTATGAGGGCCACACAAGATGCCACCACCACACTTCCACGTAAAAATCAGACTCACACCCACACAGAAGATGAGACACGACCACAGACCAGAAGCCGCACTGCAGCTGCATCACTACCCACTTCAAACTCCTCTAAACCATACATGAAGCGAACTGACCCCCACCATGAAGATGTGGCACGACCACGAACTCAAGCCAAACGAACACAGACCCAGACCCCAAACTCAAAGCCATATTAAAAACCCAAAATGCTACATACAGCCACCCGCTCAGGACATCACATCAGAAAACTCAAGAAATTACACCTCAAGAACTCAAGAAGTCACAACACAGCAAATGACCCAGGATATCACAGCACAAGACCAAGGATACCACAGCAATAAATCTCACAAGGTCATCACACAACCCATTACCCAAGCTGTTACTACACAGGAGGCTAATCGAAAAGAGATCAAAACACAAACGACCCAGGAGATTACAACGCAAGACCCAGGATACCACAACAAAAGAACTCACAAGCCCATCACACAACCCATTACCCAAGCCGTTAAAACACAAGAGGCTAACGACCCAGGAGATGACAGCACAAGATCCAGGATATCTCTACAACAAAAGGCCATTACACAGCCCATTATACCAACATCAACTCCATCAACCAATCAAGAGGCTGCAGCACAGCCAACCAGCCCAGCACACCATCCCCCACCACTTGTATATATAGAGAGATGGCAGCTCCGGTCACACACTGCTTGCACTGGCACTAAGCCGAAAGCACCAGCCTGAAGATGGCGAGTGGGACCTCGCCGAAACGTTGCCTAGATACTTTGAATCTTCGCGGGAGAGAACCCGAATAACCAAAGATCCACATACAAATACCCGCGAGAACCTCAGAAAACAAATATATATATATATATATACACACACACACACACACACACACACACACACACACATACATACATACATATATAAAACAGAAAAATTGCTGATTCTCCTTTAAGAGAGAAAAGGAGATTTAAAAAAAAAACACAATCAAATTAAAAAGAAAATAGCTGCACAGCCAGAAGAGACAAATGTCACATAAATCTTTCTTCTACAGTGTGAGATGACTCAAGAAGGTGACACACCGGAACTCTAGATCCAATATAAGCATAATAACCAAAAATGAAGGAAGCAGTATGTATATTTTTATCTAGCTAGTCGGAAGAACAGTATATGTTTTAATATGATCAGAAATTTCAGAAGTTGCTGCTATATTTCATTCTTCCTCAGAAATAAACAAAACTTGGGCAGCACATTTTTCAAGCTGTCAGTTTCAGCTTCTGGTCCTCCATCTGTAGTTGCAATCTTAGAAACAAATATATTTCTGAAGGAATCTTTTAAACTTTCTACCATTAGCTACTTCCTCACATGCTCTTATTAGCACATTGTTGTATTGTAAATGGTTTTGGTCCTTTCTACAACGAAGAAAAACAGAAGAAAAATTATATGCAAGCAGGAATAACGGATAAAAGAATAACAATAGCAATAGCACTTAGACTTATATAACACTTCACAGCGCTTTACAGCCCTCTCTAAGCAGTTTAGAGAGCCAGGATATTGCCTAACAATCTGGGCCCTCATTTTACCGACTTCAGCACAGGATCAAACTGCTGGCAGTCAGCAGAGTTTGCCTGCTATACTTCATTCTAACCACTGAGCCACTATGGCTGTATTATAGACTAACTAAACCAAAAAAAAAAAAAAAAATACAGCTCCCAAATTATTCAGTACAGAGCACAGGAAGGATAATTCTACTAGACATGATTTGCTGATGTACAAATAACTAAACATTTAGTATGTGGATGGCTGTAGAAGAACATGGTATTTTTTTCTGAAGTAATACATGTTGAGTTTCAACAAACCCACATGCACACTTGAAAAAAAGAAATCTTATTTACAAGGGTGGAGGAAAAATACCTCATTTAAACGTTATAATTGCTAATATAAGAAGTCATTGATTTATAACCATTTACTTAGCAGGTGATGACAGCAGGTGGACCAAGGTAGTCATAGAATGGATCCCATTTGATAAAAATCGTCCACAAAAGAGACCTGAACAAGATGGATCGACGACATCAGCAAGTATTGTGGACCCAATTGGCAAAACAAAGCTCAGGACCATATTGGTTGGAAACATGCAGAAGTGCACTTTATCCTGCAGTGGATAGACAATGGCTAAAAATGATGATGATGATGATTTAGCAACCATTCAAAGTTACAACAGCACCAGGAACTTATGACTGGTGCTTGCATTTATGACTGTTGTAGACAATTACATGATCAAGATTGGTCCGTGACCATAATAAAAATTGATGTCAAAATTTAGGCATTTGGCAAGTAGAATGTATTTACCACAGCTGTATCTTCCAGGATCACAGAGTATGATTTGCATCCTTCCCTGACAAGGAAAGTCAATGGGGGAAACCAGATTTACTTTAACCACCACTTGATTCCCACCACTTGATTCAACTTCAGTAATTTCCTTAACAACCATGGCAGAAAAAGGTTGTAAAATTGGACACGACTCACTTAACAACCACTTGACTTTGTTAGCTTAGAAGCTAACTCAGTTCCAAGGTTACTCAATTCCAAGATGAAAAGCCTAAAGACACAGTCTCAAAGTGCATCTTTAATCATTAGTCAGTAAGAGAAGTGTTTCCAGTTAAAAAGCTGGTGTTTTGACAGATAACTTTCTGATCTAACCAAGGGAAAGTAAGTCAGAACTTATCATACAATCAGCAGGTATAACAATCTGAAATATCCAGTCATAACAGCCCTTCTCCTTTATTTTTACTTTTAATAGCTTTTTGGCTTATAAGATTATGTTTTCTTCTGCTTTAAAAGGAAGACAAATGTTTTTCATTTCAATAAGACCAATTCTGTACTTGCACAACACTATCTTTTCCTCTTCTTTATCTACTATTATCATGAGGCTTACATTAACTCAAGACATTCCACACAATAACTCTGTATTAGTTCAGTAACAGGAATTTGAAAAATGATTTTTTTAAAAAAAACATCTTTGTTCAATTATCCAGAAAATGAGACTGTAAAATAGCATGGGTTATTGTTCAAAAACTGCAGGAAGAATAAAAGGATTCAGTGTAGGCAGAAATAAAATAACAAAATATAACTCTCCTTTAAGTTCTTGATATTCTATAATCCTCTATTGTGATTATTGGTTACAGAATTAACTATCACCTTTTACTCAAATAAGAATATCTAAATCGGTATCAAAACTAGATTCTGTTCACTTCCCATAAGAATTCCATTTTGTTTTACCATATGAACTTTATGAATGCTATCATTAAGGTACCTTTTTCAGTACACTCTAATTCCAACATGTCCACTTCTTTTAATTTTCTGTTAAGTGTTGCATAGGGCAGAGGCTACTAGGGAAAAGGCAACTGTCCTACCTCATATCAAAAAAGAGACTGGAGAATCGTTTGTCTGTGTGGTATAGAATATCCTGCTCTTGTTTCTAGCTTGGATTAGAAAACCTCCAAGATCTTAACTCTATTCTTTTATGTTCTGTGTTCCTTCCTTCCCTCTCTTTGCACTCAATCCCAAAACATTGCTATTTTATAGCAACCTATTTGTTATGGTAAAATGTTGTCAGCCAAGAAAACAAACGGATGGATCATCAAACAAGTTGATGCTCAAATGATCAGGCTCAAATTATCCTACTTCAAATATATTTATGTGAAGATCCAGTTCCCTGAATAGGCTCTAATAATGGAAAGCTGGAAAGAAAAAAAGAAAAGAAGATGACCAACAGCAAGGTGGATGGACAGTTATTGTGGTGATGAGTGCTCTATGGGGAGACTTGAAAGAAAAGGTTAGGGATAAAACATCATGGATAAAATCAGTCTACGTGGTTGCTAGGAGTCGAAACAACTTGATGGCACAAGTTTATAATTTATAAAACCCATTTATACTCCTTAAACATTATGCACTGCTCTATTTTAAAATACATTCAAAAAAGCTTTTAATATTAAAAATCAATGTATATAACCAAAAAGCAAAAAGAATAGCAAAAACATTATTAACATAGCAGACTTAGTATTCAAAGGATAAACAGCAGTAAAAAACAAAATGATCATTTCACAAAACAGAATATTCAGTGGAACCAAAAATATTTTAATTAGAGTTGAATTGATAACTTTCATTTTAGCCATCACATTTTAACAATTATTTTCTCGTTTTATTCCTTTTTTCAGTATCAAACCTGGAGAAGGTAAATTACTTTGCAATAGTGGCAAATATCTGTAGCTCGGGTGTCAAGGTTCATTTTCCGAGCTTGTTGGTTGGTTTCTGAACTTTTCATTACCAGGCTAGGTAACACCTTCAGTGGAGTTTAGAGGTGTCAGTGTTCTTCTTTTTATAAGGGCTTTAGGTGTAGATATGTCAAGTGAGGGTCTTCTGATGGGTCAGTCATCAGTGAGTGACACCACACTATAAAAAAGATGTTAAGACTCTAAAAAAAGTACAGAGAAGAGCAACCAGGATGATTAGGGGACTGGAGACTAAAACATATGAAGAACAGTTACAGGAATGGGCATGGTTAGTCTAGTGAAGAGAAGGTCCAGGGGAGACATGATAGTAATGTTCCAATATTTGGGGGGCTGCCACAGAGAAGAAGGGGTCAAGCTATTTTTCTAAAGCACCTGTAGATCAGACAAGGAACAATGGATGGAAACTGAACAAGGAGAGATTTAACCTAGAAATAAAGAGAAACTTTCTGACAATGAGAACAATCAACCAATGGAACAGCTTGCCCTTGGCAGTCGTGGAAGCTTCATCACTTGAGACTTTCAAGAAGAGATTGGACTGCCATTTGTCAGAAATGGTGTAGGGTCTCCGGCTTGAGTGGGGGGGGGGGGTTGGACTAGATGACCTACAAGGTCTCTTACAACTGTGATTATCTGTTATCTGTGAGTCTTGTAATAAGGAGATACATCAGGTCAGGGTCAAGAGAAATTACTATTTGTCCTAGTCAAAACTGCAGTCCGACCTTAAGCAAAAAAGAATGTCATTGCTATATAACCATAAAAGTCCACTCCATTCTTCACTTGACAAATGTGATTTGCCATAAACATACAACATACACAACATACAATCAACTACCTTGCAGAGTTCATAGAAGCATGTTAATTACAGTAAAAACAAACATAGAAATCAGAATTAAGCTCCATATCTACAAACAATGAAGTACGCACCAAAGCAATGAAGTAGAGACATATATGATAACTGATCTCAATTTAGCTGGTAAGGGAGGACTGGAGATCCACTTTATATAAAAGCAAGAATGAAATTATGTAACAGTCTTTAATAAAGAAGGTGTCAGTATAGATGGTGTGTTAATGAACAAAGAGCATGGTTGAGTAACCACAGTTATTATGCAGATTTTTCCTGTCTAACAAATTCCTTTTGACTGATTGCTCCTTGGGACTGTCTTGGTCATGGATACCTAAGCAAGACTATAATAGATTTTGCCTCATTTTTACTGATATAAAAACAGAGCCCTATCCATGGTTCACTTTTGATTTAAGGTTAAAAAAAACCCGAGAGCATTGAACTTATGTGATCTTTGCAAAGAAATATTTACAAAAATCTATGATATGATGTTAATCATATTCAGCCACTTCTACAAACCATATTGACAAGCAATGATGAATCTATTATGATATTATGTTTCTCCTTTCTTACATAATAGACAATATTAAAACATTTATTTCTCCTTATAGAGATGGGATGATGATGATTGTGATTATCAGCCAAACATTATGCTTTTCAACTTTATACTACAATGCTTATCTATTGAAATATAATATAGGTTATAGTCCTTAACTTATGACTGCAATATGGGACCAAAATTTCTGTTTCTCAGCAAGGCAATTGTTAAGTAAGTTGTGTTGAGTAAGATTTTTTTTTTGCCCCAGTTTTTAAGCATATCACTGCAGTTATTTATTATGTGAACCCAGTGTTTGATAAAAGAATCCGGCTTCTCTCATTGACTTTGCCTTTTAGACGCTGGCTGGGAAGGGCACAAAGGCGATCACATTACCCTAGGACACTGCAAACTTTGTAATCATAATGACTGGTTGTAACTTTTTAAAGTGCTATTGTAACTTTGAACAAATGGTTGTAATTTGAGGACTACTACAATGAAACCAAACCAAATTGTATATAAGGAGCTATGCATCCTTTGAAACTGATATGGAATATGTGCTTCAATCTCTGGGCACCCCTCTATGTGGTGAGTAACATTTTCAGAAATCCACAGTTGCAATGACTCTCATGAGAAGAAATTTTTTTCAGGTTTTTACAGAAATTTAAAAAAAGATGGGCTGCAGAAAGGTACTGGGCTCATTAGGGTGCATTTCTTCCTAATCTTTTTAAAGTGTGCAGACCATTAATACACAATACATTTTATAGATTAAAATATTCTATTTCTGTAGAATATAGAACTAAAATTAACTATTGCATATATTTTAATATTTATTGAAGTCTCAACATTTCCCCCCCCCCCAAAAAAAAATGGACAAGTTTTTTTCTGTGCCGTAAAATTTTCCAGAAATTGTACTATTTATGCTTTGCTATATTAAAAAAAACAACAAGCAACAAGCAAGGATTGTACTTACCTCTTCCTAACCATGGAAAGATGGCAAAGTAAAAAATGATCATATAAACTCAAAATGTTCATTTCTAATCATCAAACCATTGCAATTTATTTAGTTTTTATTCCTCAGTTTAATGATAATGATAATCAAAACTGAATGAAACATAGAAATAGTTTTTTTCTGTTGCTGAATTTAACTCATGGTTTACATTGCCTATGCAACAAAGACAAGTTCCTCGTGTGTTCAATCACACTTGGCCAATAAAGAATTCTATTCTATTCTATTCTATTCTATTCTATTCTATTCTATTCTATTCTATTCTATTCTATTCCATTCCATTCTATCCCTATTCTATTTTATTCTTTCCCTATTCTATTCTATTCTATTCTATTCTATTCTATTCTATTCTATTCTATTCTATTCTAATGCAATGAATATACTGATAATTATGTTTCAGAGAAAAACATATTTGATATTGTTCAGGGGCTTGATAACTCATAGTTATTCAATGGAGATAATTTTCATATATGGTTTACAGTTTCCATACAGAGTTATAGAAATTGAGCTTTTACTTGTAATACCAATGGAAATACTAATGGAAAATAATGTCTCCAGTGTTGTAAATTTCCAACAGATGGCTCTACTGACATGTTATTTTATGATGGGAATTAGCTGAGAGAAAAGAGTGTTGCTATTATTTGTGAAATGTAAGTCTCCAATGAATACTCATCTGTGCACTTTTAACAATGTGACAGAAGACAAAACATGGGCTCATCATTATAATCCAGAAACAGACTGTCAGTCTATGGAATATCATCATAAATTTCATTTGTGGGAGGATTAAAAAAAAAAAAAACTTTGGCTACAGCACAAAAACTCATGGATATATGTTTTGAAGACTTCACCTTCAGCTCAGACTATTATGTTGCAACAGTCAAAACTGAAGCAATGATTAATTAATTGAATGATTGATCAGAAGGACAAGAAGGAAACTTCACTGTAATTTGGCAATAATAGTCCTCACACTTCACAAGCCACCCAGAAAGCAAATGCAAAATTTTCTGGAGTTGGGATTTGTGTGTGTGTGTGTGTGTGTGTGTGTGTGTGAGAGAGAGAGAGAGAGAGAGAGAGAGAGAGAGGTTTTTTTTTCTACATTAAAATATTTAAAACAAAGCAATATATATTTCATTAGAATAAAATGGGCATTCTCATTTTCTGACTTATTTCAAGCTATTCTTTGAAAAAATAGTTATTTCTTCTTCAAGGAAATTAATAATAGTATACCTAATAATCATTTTTCTTACAACTTACTGTTGCTTGGCACATAAATTCTTTTATATATAGATCATATTATAAACAATATGGTCAGTAAGTGGGCATAAAGTCCTTTTCAATTTAAATAATTAATCTTTAGCATTCCAAGAACTTTAGCATTCCAGAGCACTTTCATAGTGCTCTGTTTACAAAACTACAAAGTTTTTTACTAAATAACACCTTTACTTCTTTTTTATTTAAATAAAAAGCATTTCACAGATTTGCCCACAATGGTAGATTATAAGACACTGGCAAATTTTATACTGATTTTCCTATTTTTCTTTCTTTCTTATAATCTTATAATATTATGAACAACAAATTTTTGTTGTTTGTGTCATGCATATTTTTCCTAAACATGTATTTCCGAAACTCAAGTTCATTATATAAACCAGTCCCATACACATTTTTGTAGTCATAGTCATCTGGCAGAAAAATAAAACCATGCACTGTAGCCAAAATAATTGATCATTCTTGTGCAGGCAACAAATACCACAGGACATCGGAGATGTGCTCATAAACAAGCAACCATAGCTGATTTTATTGCTAACCATATGACTCAGACATTCCCAAGAGGAGGTAAGGATGAGGAAGTACACAAAATTCTATTCCTAATAATAGATCAGTGTTGTGTCTTTCAATATCAATCACATTTTACCCAGGAAATCCTCTAGCTAAGTGCACAGTTCGGAGAACCCCCAAATCCTACTCCTGGCTGGCCACACCCACCCCACACCGCCCCTCCCAGGAATCCCCATGTGGCCCATTTTGGGTGCAGGTAAGTGCAGGGAGCATGCAGAGCCTCAGGGAGGGTGAAAAACGGGCCTCCTGGAAGTTCAGGAAGGCCAGAAACGGGGTTGTTTCTGGCTTCTAGAGAGCCTCCGGAGCCCGGAGAGGCCGTTTTCGTCCTCCCAGAGGCTCGAGGAAAGCCTCCGGAGCCTGGGGAGGGCAAAAATGCCCTCCTGGCTGTGGTGCAGGAGGCCGACTAGGCCATGCCCACTATTGCCATGTCCACCCAGCAACTAGGCAGAGAACCTGTTGCTAAAATTTTTGAAGCCCACCCCTCATTTGACCATTCTTTATTTTTTTTTTCATTAATTTTTTATTCAAGAAAAAAGTATTTTAAAAAGAGAATCATGTTCTCACATTCTACAGTGTTTTCATAACAGTGTACATCTCTACTAGTTTTAATTGAAGTCATTTACTAAAAAGATATCTTAAATCTAATTCCTAATTTCTTACTTATCTATGTTATTAATATGTCATGATACATTGTTTGTATTTCTATGTTACTACACTACTACACCTATATACATAGCTATACTTTTATCCTTATTTCTGTTGTTCCATAATATTTCTTTAATCATTTTCACTATACATATTTATTTCCTTTTCATTTAACCATTTGTACCATGTCTTCCATGTTGTAAAAATTTCTCCCTCTTCCTTGTTTTTTAATATCATAGTTAATCTAATCATTTCTGCGCATTGGTAAATTTGGTTGATTACTGCTTTTTACCATTTTTTAATTGAATGGAATTGTAATGGCTTTTTTCCTATCAGGCTCCAAAAACCAAGAAAAACATGCTGAGGTTCTTTGAAGAAGTTTCCCTTACAGGTATTCCTCAACTTATAACAGTTCATTTCGTGGCCATTTGGAGTTAGAACCACATTGAAAAAAATGACTTATAACTGTTTTTCACACCTATGACTATTGCAGCATCCCCATGAAAATTCAGACACTTGGCAACTGACTCATATTTATGACAATTGCAGTGTCCCAGGATTATGTGATCATCTTTTGCAACTTTCTAACAAGCAGAGTCAATGGGGAAACCAGATTCACTTAACAACTATGTTACTAACTTAACTATTGGAGAGATTGACTAAACAACTGTGGCAAGAAAGATCATAAAACTCACTTAACAAATGTCTCACTTAACAACTAAAAAATTCCATAAGTCAAGGGCTACTTGTATTGTTCCTAGTCCACAGACAAAAATCTTGCTAAAGTAAGGAAAATTATTTGGACCAGTGGCCCCCAACCTTTTTTGTGCCACGGCCCGGTACCGGCATCACAAAATGATCCACGGCCCGGTACCGGCATCAGCACGCATGACCAAGGCAAGGCGAGACGAGCGACCGGCCAGCCAGCCATCCCCCACTTCTCCCCGCCACCTTCAACTCCTCCTTTGTGCCTTTTTTGTGCTTTTTTGTGCTTTCTTAATCTCCTCCGCCATCGGGACGACTCTTCATTCGAAGCCGCCCCCCCCTTTGATGAAACTAAGGCGCGAGGATTCCAACAGCACCCAAACGCCGCTTTCCAACCGGAAAAGCTCACCCGGAAGCACTTTCTTGTCAAAACAAGATGGCGGCGCCCAGCAAACCGGCGGCCCAGTAGAAAATGATCCATGGACCGGTACCGGTCCGGGGCCCGGTGGTTGGGGACCACTGATTTGGACCATTAAAGGTATGCCGTGAGGACTCCTAGGGAGGAGTTGTCATCGTCTCTCTCAAACTATCTAAACTTCACTGACTCTTGCTCCTCTGGAATACACCCCCTTCCTCCTGGAAATACATTTCACCACATTTCTGGACTGCTAAATATTCTGAAAGGAAAATCTTTATCAGTGAAGAAATCTGCCTCCTTACGAGATCTGTTAGAAGGAAACAAACAATCATACAATCAAACAAAATTCTGCAATCATACTAAGAGTGCAGTTCGTGCGGTTTTTAAAACTTTCTTCTTAGTAAATTTTGCTAAAGAACTCTGTGAACATTTTCTTGCGGAAAGAATCCCTTTCAGTTTTTGGCAACTGACAAAAGGTTTGATGAGAACAGCTTAATATTTTTTACAGTTGTTCATTCACAAGCCTGCTTTTTGTTCTAGATATGCAGCTTTATAGATTCCATTTCTCCTATCCCATACCTAAGAATTGCCTTTTTTTCTTATAGTGCTAATAAAGTCATTATTATCATAGAGGAGTACTTGTCAGTCTTTTTCAGAAATATTTCAAGCAGATGTTCTAATATTAAACGAGTACTTGGACTAGATAGCCGATAAAGATACTTGAAGTTCTATACTGGCATAATATATGTAGAGAACTGTGTGAAGCTTCAAAGAGGTGGTTCAGTGAAGGATGAAGTCAATTCATCCTTGAGCTGAATTTATATCAGCTCCAAAAATCCTGCCCATCAGATCTTATATTCTGCCCTCCAGTTTGTCTCTCATTCTTTCGCTTGGATCTGTGGAAGTGAAAAGGGAACAGAAAGCTGACTCAGATCTATGAATCCGACTCAAGCTTAAAAAGTGATCTATATTATGCAGCCTGCTTATTTTATAAAATATTTCATAGAGAATGCAATACTTATAAAAACATATTTCACAGATTTATTTATTTTTTAAAAAAGTGATGCATGGTTTTTAGAGCAATTATCATGCCAATGAGCAACACCAAAAGCTCATGTGTTGTTTTTTTAAACAGAATTTAACTTTTAATTTTATTTTTAAGTTGCATTGCTTCAGTACTGCCACACCAGATGTTTTTTGCTTGAATATTTCGAGGCTATTGTTTCCTCATTTTTGCTACTTCTGGTTCAAATCCTTCAAACATTTTTTGGGATAAACCTATCTAGTTGAAACTGGACAGGATGAATATCAATAAAGGAGACTAAATTCCCTTTTATTTTTATCCTATGCTATGCCACAGAAGTTCTGAGAAAAACAAAATCCTTAACTTTGTTCTTTATAAAAATGACTAATTGACACAAACACACAAACTTTATTTCAATCATTGACTAATAAAATTTTATTAAATAAAACAAACAACCAAAGTTAATCGCTAAATCAAAGACTGTTTTATTATATATCCTTTCCAAAACAGCTGAATGGAGAATATTAAATTGGGATAAAGATAAGGCTCTCCTGAATTTGGAGACTGGGGTAATTTGATTATTTACAATTATATTGTAAGAAAAAGCAAATACTTTTGTTTGGACTATTACTGTACATGAAATCAACCCAAACCAAGCTTATTACAGTCAAAGATTGAGACCAGAACAAATATTACTATATCTAAGCTGTTTTCTCTCATTATTGAACTAAAAGAGTTAAAATTAAGAATAATATTGCAGAGGTTAAGTTTCCTCTATCTCATTATAGTTTCAGTCTATAAAACCAAGCATAAATTACCAATTATTGGTAATTTACAAGAGCTGGGATATCCTGTTACAGTAAATTGATTGCTTTATGTTTTAAAGAATGTTAAGGATTTATTACTTGTCAGTATTTGTATACCATCTAGTCAAAGAATGTAGGTGACATAATATGAAATCTAATAACCAACCCAAAACAATACAAAATGAAATACACTGTCATGAATTTGGATAAGGAAATTTCTTATGGTCTGAAGTTGAGATTAATTCACCAAAAGATACATTTAATGTAAATTAGACACCTCACTGGCTATTTAAGAAAGTTTGGATGTCAATCATTTTACATTAATTATTCTTTATATTTAAAGGAATTTTGTCATGTAAGTTTTGAGCTCCTATTCCATTAGGTTCACTCTGAGCTAATAGTCACTTTATATTAATATGGTTTGAAAAGAGAAATAAGGTTTAAAGATGTTAATGTAGTGTTGAAGTACATACTGAATGTTTACAGATAATCCTCAACTTTTCAAATGTAATATCAATTAGTGAATGAATCGGTCATTAAGCAAGGTACACATATGACTGTTTTGCTCAACAACCATAATCCTGGAACTCTCAATTGTAGTTGTTAAGCAATCTCCCAGGTTGTTATGGGACAGCTGAGTTCAGCTCTCAAATAGTTGAGGTGATTGACCGGTACTTGGCAATGGTGCTAAGTGTTACACAATTCCAATAAACAACAATAAGCTTGAACTCTTCTTGCCTTTAGGAAAATGATTAAGACCTGGTTTTTCAGGGGTTAGGTATCTGTTCAGTGTGAGACTACCTGTGGTTGTCTTGATTTTCTTGGTTGCCATTTTAGTGTCTGTGTTTATATACTACCTCATTGTTATATAACAGGGGTGTCAAACTCGTGACCCGTGGGCTGGATGTCATGTGCTGGCCCACCCCCACCCGGTTTAGCAAACGGGGAAAAAGGCCCGATATGTCATGTGATGCCACCATGACAATGCGAGTTTGACACCCCTGTTATATAGTTTACTTTGTTTTTCTTCTTCTTTTTGATTGTGTGTTTATGCTATATGCTGCCCAGACTCATAATCTCAAGTTATAAATCTTAAAAATAAATAAATATTTTCTTTATTGGTCCTAAATTACATTGTACTTTAGTACTTCAGGGAATATTGTAATATGTGAGCGAAAGAGAAATCCATATTTTCCTCAAGATGCATGATTTTATAGAACTATGTTATACATTATTTACCAGTCTTTATTTTCAGTATAAAACATCCTAATGCTGTGGTCCCCGAATTTATTTATTTATTTATAAAATGTATTTGATGCCCATCTTATATCCAATAACTTCAAATGCTGTCATTGTAATGTTTATTTAATTATTGTAATCAATAGAATAATTAAATTTCCAATAAACGCACACTCAAAATAAGTTTCTTTTTTAAAAGGGGAATATGAACCTATACACACACTCATTCATTAAAAAAATTTTTAAAGGGAAGATAAAAATGAATACAAATATAAAATGAGAAAAAAGAAAAAAGAAAGAAACCAACAGAAATCTAAAAATTCAAGAATGGCGGAAATAGAAAATATAAAAGAAAGAAAAAAGGTCAAAGAGGTAGCTTCCAATCTTCTTTACAGCAGTTGCAGGTATCTCTTATTCCATGATTACAACATAAGTCTCTTCTTTTTTAACTGTCTAACTGTATAATCATAAAACTATAAATCATCTTCATTTTCCCCTGATTTATGCAAAAAGTCCAGTAATAAAAAAAAATCAGTAATAAATGTAGATATTGTCTTTTCTCTGATCAAGGAAGTCAACTTAGCCATTTCAGCAAGTTCCATCATCTTCACCAACCATTCCTCCTTTTAGGTGAATCTTTCCATCTTTGTACTCTCATTGCAATGACCATGTACAAAAACAAAGTTCCCTGACTTTATTCCAATTGTTTTCCATTAATTCACACAAAGAAATTCTCTCGTCTCAATGATATATTAATCTTTAAAATCCTCTGAATCAGTGCATTTATTTGAATCCAGAATTTTATAGCGTTTTTTTCCATGTCCACCAAACATTGTAAAATGTTTCCAGCATAAATTTGAAGTGCCTTTTTGTACAGTCTACTACACAATTTGTCTGATGACACATACCCATGGTATATCATTTTATAAGCATTCTCTTTAACATTATAGCATAGTTTACATTTCAATCTTTTACCCATGGTATATCATTTTATAAGCATTCTCTTTAACATTATAGCATAGTTTACATTTCAATCTTTTCAACCACACATTTCCCATTATTCCATCTGTACGTTATAACAAAAAAAATTAGCCCACTTTAGTATACTTTTTTCCATTCTTTTTCTAGTATTCTGGTATCTCATGTGTTTGACTTTTATTTCTGTTCTAAAAATGCTTCTTGTGTTGAGACTCATACAGTCAATTGTGGGCTTAATCTAGGTTTGCATCTATCCCATATTCTATCTAGCATCATTACTTTTAAAATCCATATTAACCTTGACTTTTTTGCACCATGAATATCTATGCTACCCAAATCTCAGGCATGTCCTTTTAACTCCAGAAGCCTTCTTATTCTCAGCAGCATCCACTCTTTCAGCAAAATCAAACAGTAGACTGCAAAACACAATTTCAAATAAGGTAAATCCAACCCTCTTCTTTGCAACTTGCAACACTTCCTATTGTTGCTCTTTCCTTTGCCATATAAACAGACATATTCTTTTGCCATTTTTAAATGATATCAGTTCTCAAAAGAGGTATTGTCTGAAACAAAGACATCCTTCTAGGCAAAACATTCATTTTTATCACAGAAATTCTCTCCAGCAGTGACAGTTGTAGTTTCTCATCTTAACATGTCTTTTTTAGCTTCATTCCATGTCTTAACTTAGTTATTCTGAAGGAACATACAATTTATATCTGTCAGAACAATACCCAGATATTTTACCTTCTTAATTTAAAAAAACAATTTTATTCATTCATTCTGTTTGATCTTCCATTTTCATATTTTTGTTAACATTTTGATCTTCTGTTTATTAATCTTGTAACCTACTAATGCACCAAATTCTTTAAATTTGCCCATTAAAAGGATCTTCCAAAACCAACGCCTATCATTTGCAAAATAATTAAACCTACATCAAACAGCATACAAAGTAACTTTCAATATAGTTATGTCTAACTTCCGTTGTTCTAAAAATAAAATCATATGATAAGGCATTGATCTATATTGCTCATAATTTAGCTGTATAATCTAAATTATTAAAGTATAGGAAAGAATGTTATGGAGTGAAGAACTAGAATATATCATATTCAACATGAGTATACAGAATTTACACTGTCTACAAGAGTCATTTTTTATATAAATTTTTATTGGTTTTTAAGACAAACATAGACAGACAAAACATAAAAACATCAAGCCATCTTCCATACACACACACACACACACACACACACAGTGTGTCGGTTGGTTTACAAATTGTTTTGTGGTTCCATTTTGTAGTCTTCAATTACAATTACATTGTATATATTCTCAATGGTCCAGGTCATATACGTTTAACAGTCCAAATAATATCCAATTACAAAGTCTTCTTACCGGTTGCCTTTGTCATTTACAGTAAACAAAGATATCAAAGTATAATCACAGCATAAACAGAATGTCAGAGAAACAGAATGTCAGAGAGAGCAAGCCATGATCTCTAGCTCCCTCTTATGGCAATTCACAATACAATCAACCAATTGGAACATAGTACAAATCAATACAGTAACTTTCTCTTAAAGCTACAAACATACATTGTTGGTTTATATATTGCTAACCCAACTAACAGGTGGACAGATTCCTAACAATAGCCATAACAGAAACAATTCAAGAAATATTTTTTTTTGTATATTTTTCTCAGAATTAAAAAATTAACACTCCTTCTATTACAGTCCTTTCTTCAGATCTCCACATGAAAGTATTATTTATTCATTATATATATATTTGAAAACAAAATCTTATCTGAAATGTTAACATATTTATATGTGTACATTTTATGTGAACGAAATACCTGCACGAAAAATAGATGAATGCAGTGATTCTGGCTTAATTTTAAAAATTCTGCCTGTACTTATTGTTTCAAATTATATAATATCTTTTGTGAGATAGGAGGGTTTTGATATTTTAAAATCTTGTCAAATTAACAATTTTAATTTTATATTTCCTTTTGAACTGCTTTTCTGAAAACAGAGGTTTTCATTGCTTATAGGGGAAAGGGACTAAAAATGGTGATTCAAACTGCCATTTAAAAATGAATCATAAAATGATTTTCTACACATGGCATTCCTCTTTATCCCATTTAGCACTAACACAATGAACGATCAAATGTATTTTCTTCCATTATAAATATGCTATTAAACTTAATAATCCTTCTGAATTAAAGTCGGATGGAGAAAGGAACCCTATCAGAGTCTTTTCTGTTATACGATGCTCAATCTCTTGAACTCTGATTTCGGTCAGGGATCTATTAGTAACAGAAAATGTGCAATAGTCAGTCTATTATTCCAATCAGGGCTGGGTAACCTAACCCCTATTTGTTTTAGGAGTTTCATGGTAATCTAAGATAGAGGTATTACAGATAGCTACATGATGTGCTATGCTTTCTGGGTATAATTACATTATACAAAACAAATTCTACATGTGTACCCATTCAGTATTGTAATGAGATAAAAGTGGATTAAACTAAATGGAGAAGACAGTTGCAAAAACCATGGAGCACTCAACAGTAAGAATGTATATTTATTTCAATATTGGAAGGAAAAAGCTGAATTGCAAAGTCTTGCAGAGTGAAACTCAGATTTTGCATAATGTATCGATAGAAACCAGAATCATTTTGGTTTCAATACTTGTGATTGAAAGTAAAAAATATTCAAAAGATGAATTAAAAGGCTTAATTAAATATTTTTTTCAATATTTTCCACATAGTTAATAGCTGCTGGTCTGATTTTTTTTTCTTCCTTATAGATTATATTCCTTACTTGTGGATCATGTTCCCTGGTGTTTGAAAGAGCAAAGGACCATAGTTGTACTATAGGTACCGTATTTGCCGCGCGTATAAGATGACTTTTGCCCTGAAAAGATGCCTCCAATTGGGGGTCGTCTTATATGCCGGGTCATCTTATACGCCGGCAAATAGTAATTGGGAAGCACTGCGGCTGCCCGCGGCTGAGGCACTTTGCGCACCGTGGAAACGAATCCCGTGAAGCCGAAAGGAGCAGCCAGCCTTCTCCCAGCTCCCAAGGAAACGAGGCTCACGCCGCCCGAGCTCCGCTGAGGTATCCGGCTGGGGCTGTCAGGAGTTGTTACCGCTGGCGCGGGCTCCGCGCTGGCTCCAGTCCCGTTGCCTCGGGAAGGGAAAGGCAAAACCAGGAGCCGCTGTTGCCATTGCAAAGCGCCGCAGCGGCTCTTCCTTTTGCCTTTCCTTCCCGAGGCAACGCGGGACTGGAGCCGCACGGAGCCGCGCCAGCGGTAACAACTCCTGACAGCCCCAGCCGGATACCTCAGCGGAGCCCGGGCGGTGCGAGCCTCGCTTCCTTGGGAGCTGGGAAAGGCTGGCTGCCTTTCAGCTTCACGGGATTCGCTTCCACGGTAGACAAAAGTGCCTCAAAAAAAAAAAAAGTGCAAAAGTGGAAGGCGTGCGAAGAGGGGGCGAGTATATAACAAACTATATTTTGAGTGGAAATGTTGTGGGGTGGTCTTATACGCCGGTCGCCTTATACGCCGGCATATACGTGTAGATGAAAGAGGAATGCTAAAGGAACAGGGTGTAAGTATCAAAGGACAGTGGGAAAACAGGTGTGCCTGTGTGAAAACAGGTGTACCTGAAGAAAGTAAGACTATCTCAATACTACTCAAAAGGTCAAAAGCTGAGAAAGAAGTAACAGAGCCTTACAGCCTCATAAGCCTTCAAAGATGAAGACCCGTTACACAAAGCCACAAATAATTGGTTTCCCCCACCTATGATAAGGACAGAAAGACAGAGAAGCAACTCTGTAAAAGGAAGCAATTACAAGTCTTCTTGAAACTTTAGTGGCACCTACTGAAATATAAGGGCTGAAAAGTAAAGGATAATATAGGGCTAGGTATAAAGGACATGAAGTGCTGAGTAAAAAGAGTAGGATTTTCAGTCCTTAAAGATGAGGAAAAGGAAAAGAAATGCGGCAATATTGCCTTATTGCTGGAAAAGGCGAACAGGGGAAAAAGGAATATTTGTAACTTTAAGTACTGTCACCTTTCATCTCTAGCTATAACACTGTCACGTAAACATATTCTTAAGCACAGATGAGTAGATTACTTGTACACCTTAAGTTCAACACATCAGAACTGTATATTGTGCTCTGTACCAAGCAGGAAACCTCCCACATAAGTGTTCTGTCTAACTGGATTTCATTTCTCCAGTTTCTATAATATTATACTATAGTCTGTTTCAAAGTTGTTCATGTAAGGATGTCCGGGACTAGAGTCCACATTTATATTGATTGAAGCAAGTGTTGAAAATAAAGAATATTCTTCACTAAACTCTATTTCTTGTATGTTATTGCTTGATTGATGGATCAAATTTATACACCATCCATCTACAAAAAGTTAGGCCAAACCTGTACTAAATTCCCAGAACCTAAATCAAATTCCTTTAAAGGCTAAAATTTAAATGTAACACTGAGATTTCCAAACTAGAATTACTTCAAAAAGATTTATTCCTAGTGTCTTACATGTTTCAAAACAATGGTGACCAAACAAAAGCAAGAAAGAAACAGAACAAAAGGCTATTTTGAAATTAAATAATAGATTGTCCCTACCTTTTTCTATTTAAAATAATATAAAGTATTTAAAAACCCATGATATTTTCCCTAGCCAATTAATAACATCTGACGATAAGGAATACCTTCTGGAAATATACATTCTATTATTAAGGCTAAAATTATTTCTAACTGAAATGGAAACATTCATCAAAAAGCATTCATAGTTGCTAATAGGGTAACCATATACAAACCCAAATAGATCATGACCAGACTTAGTACAAAGAAACTTTATTATACCAGCAAATGGGGATGTGGCTTTCAGATTAAGAGAAAAATCAGTAATTAAAAAAATCAAGCTTAAATGGAAAACTGCTTACAAAAATGTTTTGCCTGTCTATCTAAGTATCACTCATACTATTGACATCTCTGTTATCAAGCATCAGAGAAATCAGGAGATCCAAGTAGATCAGATAACAGACAACAGATAATCAGAGTTGGAAGGGACCTTGTAGGTCATCTAGTCCAACGCCCCACCCAAGCGGGAGACCCTACACCATTTCTGACAAATGGCAGTCCAATCTCTTCTTGAAAATCTCAAGTGATGGCGCTCCCACAACTTCCAAGGGCAGGTTGTTCCATTGGTTGATCAAATGAGTATAAAGATTTATTACAAGCTTAAGCTCTCTACAATAATTTGAACTACTAATGATCCAAGCAAATTGGTGGTAGATAAGAATTCATAGTGGGCTGGACTTAGATCTCTTGTGTGGACACAAAGGGACTCATTACTGATGATGCATTTGACCCCCTCCCTCAGGCTCAGCCTCATCATCTACACCTCAGAAGATATTCCCAATATCTGTGCAAGAAATCATCTATAAAATATATGAGATAATTATGCAATGCAGTCATTTAGGGTTCTGATATTACTGTATAGGACAGACCCAAGTTCAACCCATAGGTATGAAAGCATGTAAGGTCACTTTGGCTGAATTATAGTAAGCATAAAAATTGGGGAGCAAGAAACTATGTATATAATAATGCATAAAAGTGCATACAAATTTTTCATGCATTCTGCGAAATTACATATTGATGTAGAAATCAAATGAAATGTACTAAATATTGGAAAAGTAAAAATCCAGTTGGCATATTCATCCATCTTCATTTCTATATTGTATGTAGGCAGACTGCTACAAGACTGACTGACTGATTTGACCTCAGCTGTCAAATCTAGATGAATTTTGCACAACCAAAGAAGAGCTAATTCACTTCTTACACAATTAACAACTTAAGTATTAAAAAGTTTTTTTAAATGACATTCCTGTTACTTATTCAAACAAAGGGACTATATAGCAAGAATTGTCTATATGAGCTTGTAGTTTGCAGATAGAAGCAGAAATGATTGTTATTTACTAATAGATGTTTGCAGTAGTAGGGATTAATTGTATGAGAAAAAAAGGAAATAAATTCAACTGAAATTATTTACTAAATGCAAATGAATTTCCTTTCCTTTCCATATCTATCAGCTTGTCAAGTGTACCTATTTGGCTGCTATGTGGCATATAATATTTTAATTGAGGAGACTAAAGCTGCCGGATACTTTTTATGACTATTTAATAATACAAATCTGTGCTGCATAGCAGTCCATTTTGTTTAGTAGCTCACATTTAAAATCATCTCGTAAAAAGACATGACGATCCTCTACATAATGCTATTATTGGAAGTCATAATAAGGAAAAAGTGATGTTTGTTATTATGCAGAGAAAATTAGGATTATTTTAGCCAACTGATCATGTCTTTCATCAATTAACTGATTTGAATGGCAACTTTGAGTGTCTGTGGTGGCCCAGAGGAAGAATTTGTCCACTACCATTGAACTGGCAAATTTTGGCTGAAGGTCAATGTAATATCAGAGAATTGCAAAGTTGAGTTTTAAGATCTAGGTTACACTCTCTGAACCCACTCCAAGTAGTAAGGTAGCAAGAGAAAGATCACTCTGCTTTATTTTGCCAAGGATGTTTAACCATCTGATTGGGCTCCATTTAACCTTTCTTGCTATTGTGGGCACGATTAGGTAATACGAAGTCAGGTCTATCAACAAAGACCTATACTCAAGCAGAGAGCAAAATGTCTGGACAGTGAATGTAAACATTGTTGGCAGGCAAACAGAAAAATTGTTAAACCAACTGGACATAATGAGACTGTACAGATAATGGCTTTGGCTTCCAAAGTCACCTTCTTTTGCTTAACTGTCCAGACAAAATCTCCATGTACATCACCTCCTAGAACCAGAGGATTTCACCAACTATCATCTAATCATACCTACATAGTACCAAAACTCTCATTGTGCTTATCTGTTTGTTTGTATCCTCAAGTTAACCCAAACAACGCATTATACTCTAGCATTTTTTGAATTAAGATCAGGGGTGGGATTCACACTTATTCACTAGAACCAGTTGTTAATATTCTAAGCAGTTCAGAGAACCAGTTGTTAGAAGGAATTACAGGCCTAATCCTGTAAGGAAGGCAGGAAGGAAACATTCTGGTGTTGCTTACAGAAACTGCCTCTCTGTTAACCCTTATTACATTCTTGGCAGGACTAGACTTCCTGTCTCAGGAATGTCTCTGGAGTTTTTTCCCTTCCTTTGCTGGTACTATGCTTGTGTGGAGTGACCATTCAAAGTTACAATGGCACTGAAAAAAGTGACTTATGACCATTTTTCACACTTATGACTTTTGCAGCATCCGCACAGTCATGAGAGGCCAGGCGAGGAGATGTGTGCCTCGATGTGAGTGATATTGAGTTGGCCATACCCAGCCAATAACATGACCACCCAGCCATGCCCACCACCTAAGCCACGCCCACAGAACTGGTTGTTAAAAATTTGAATCCCACCCCTGATCAAGATACCTAAATTCCATTAACTTGAAGAATGTGTAAAAAATACCCAGAGCCTGTTACTCCTGTGGAAGCGAAATTTCCACAAAGTTCAGATTTATTTGCAAAGTTGTTGGTGCTACAGTGGTCCTATGGTGGGAGTGTACAGGGACCAGCTTCTGATGCTCTCCGGTCAAGTAAAATTAATGAGGAAGCTGCCAGTAAGTTACAGAAGCTACTCCTGCTCCTACTGTGTTTTTGCTTGCCCATTGGGTCATTCTGTTTATATATTTTTATAGGTAAATATTGACATTACTGAGGTTTGTTTGCCATTGCAATTATTTTTCTATTGATCAAATATACTCCTCTCAGATGATCATGGTTCCATTGAGGATTGATATAGAAAAACTCAAATTTAATGTATTCTATGGTTACTTCAGACTGAATTACCTTTTCTAAAAGTAGGATTAAACGAGTCACAGGGTAGTTAAGCAGTGCATATTCTTTTGGGGGACAAGGTGGTTAAGAAGGCAAAGTCTGTACAGCTATAGAAGCTCCTGAGAAAACCAATTTTCTTAATCCCTTTCAAAGTAGGTTGAGAGCCGGAGATGAGATAGAATCAGTCATAATAACCCCAATTAATGGGTTTGCATAAGGAAGCATGAAAAAATCCAGTTTTGAATTATATTTCAGTGGGTCTCTCTCAATTAGGGATATTATGTTGTAATGAATCTATTTCTGCTTATAGGAAAGGCTAATAAAAATATAATTATGCTATTATTGTTGTTCTGTCTTTATCCCATATTTATAGCACCCACGTGTTTTATACTGCACTTCTCTGATTCTAGAGGGAAGTGTCTATGGAAATTCTCAATCATCCAGATCATGGTTGTCCCAAAGGTGCTTTTTAAAGAGCCGACTGTACTTTCTTGTTTTTCTTTGATAATGTTTCACTTCTCATCCAAAAAGGATGGTTGGAGGTTTATCTGTATCATCAAGGTCACTACTCAAGTGACTTTGCACAATTCAGGTGATCCTGACAACACAGAAGACCTCCAGGTGGTCTTAATGACTTGCTAAAAGAATGCAAATGACCAGCTATCTGCAAGGAGTATAAACCCTTCCATTCCCTGCCATCCAATCATGTGCTGAAAAAGCTTCTTGGGTGAGAAGCAAAACATCTTCAAAGAAAAACCAGAAAGTTCAGTTAGCTGTTGAAAAAGCACATTTGGGTTTTTGAGTGAAGCTTTATCAATGTATGCAATGGTGAGAAGGTTTGTTTTTGTTCTTCTGTGCGGCTTGTCACATACCCAGATGCCAAAGAGAAGTGATTGCCCTAAGATCACTCTCTTGACTTCTGTGCCTAAGAAAGGATAGGAAACTGAGTCTTTCTGCTTCTAGTCCAGCAACATAACCAGTACACTCTACTGGCTTTTTGAGAATTAAGTTTACATATTCTAATCGAGATGGAACTAAGGGAAAAAAACAGATTTGTAGTCCGGGAGAGTTTCTAAAAGTATTGCTGTACTTTCACATGACCCCACTAAGTGTTTAGCATGGTCCAGAAACCTGGTGTCATACAATAATCTCCACACTGTTCATGTTATAGTAGTGAATTCATTAGTAAACCAGTGATCATTGATAAATGTAACATATAAAGTATATTTTTTTCTCTTTCTTTCTTTCTTTTTTTCTTCATTTGTATTTTGAGTTTGAGATTGTCACTTTTCTAACTTTTTTTTTTAATTAAAGATGGGAATTGATTTGTCTATGGGTTAAATAAATAAATGTGTGTTCAAAAACAAAAAAAATCATGGTCTGGAGCGCCTATTTCTAGATTTAAGTCCTGTAACAAGTACATGATGGATAAAGGGAGCTTGCCATTGCATTTTATATTTTGTAAATTATTTTGAGGTATATTTGCATTTGTAATGTTACAAAGATGTTGAATAATTAATGTTCCATGCAACATGATTCTACCAGCCGAATTCTCCTGCCTGGCCCTGTGGGAGATCAAGTCTGGTCCATAACCTCACCTTTCAGATTAATAACTGTATAGTTGGTTGTCCTTCACCTAAACATGATCAGTGTTGACAGATGACCATTGCCCTGCAAATATCAATTTACATAGGTCATGCTCAGAGCTGATTCTTGACTCATCCAAGAGAGTTATACTAGAATGAGTAATTGACTTATGTTATCTGAATGAAACATACTGTTCATACCAAACCAATGCATCACCCTACGGCATTTTTCAGATCAAATCAAATTTACTAGTATGATAATTTATCAAAATACACAGTATTTTTTATTGTAATGTATATCATAATTATATTGCAATAACTATCATTTCTCAAATTTGACGGGTAGGTCCTAGAGTAAAATTTTGCAACATCAAATGCATTTTGTGGATGATTGCTAACCATCATCTATGGAGCTTACAACCAAAAAGATATATGACAAAAAAAGAGGGGGAGGAATGAATTCCACTTCCTTCTATCTCATGGGCACAAATTCAGAAAAAAATCTGCACTCTAATAAGGTGGAAAGGGAGGAATTTGCATCACAAATGTCTTCCCACAGTTAGCAAAGTTGTGTTGTATAATGATGTTGCCAAACTAACATCTTTTTTTGGCAATCAGTATCTCAGATACAAAATTTTCATCTTAGTTTATGGAACCTCATTGTAACCATAAACTCTGGAGTCCTAAATGACTGTAAAGGAAGGCTAATACCACTGGGAAAAATAATAATTTTTGGCCAAAAATTTAAAGGTGTACTTTCAAACCAATGAATCAGTTGAGAGCTTCTATTTGTAACATGTAACATTGTCCTGAATAAACATCATTGGGTTGCTAAACCTTAAAAACCAAGGCACAAGCTCCTCTAGTGGTTTTTAAGGATGCGTCAGCTAGGGATAAAATAGCTAGGTCACATATTAGCATTAAACCATTGACCTTGTCTATATTTCTGTGATCCCTCAACATTTTCTCAGAATTTAGAAATTATCTTGTTGCATCTATTGTTTAGAGGAAGGGGTAGAAAAATGCAATCTCCCCAGGTATGAAAAGATCTAGGAAGTATTATATATTTTCTGTGAAATGTCTAGGATTAGGGTTCATTGCTTTGCAATGCACATTCTTAAAATCCTCATTTTCCATCATGATTATAGGAAAGAACCAATGATACCAAAATTTTACTTAGCACGTTGGGTATAGCTGTGTTTATTGAAAATAAAGCAGGTTCAAGATTATGATAATTGGGAATAGAACTCCTTTCTTAAGCCTTGTTGCAACCGAAAAAAAAAGTTAATTATTTTAGCTGGCAGAAGGCTGTAGGAGGCCATCACGGCAGAAAATGGAGCTTCACGAGTGATGTTGAGCTGGCTATGCCTCCCTGGAGACAAACTCCCCAAGGTCAAACACAACCCTGATGTGTTTGACAATGAAATCATGTTTGACACCCCTGTACTAGAATATTAATTATAAGGTGCATTATTAATAAGATTTTTCAGTGACACTAGCCAATCATACCTATTTTAAAAAACCATTATTATTTTATTTAAATTTGTTATGGCTGCAACTTCATTAGATTCTAATTAAGCTGATCCTCCTTGGCCATAGTGGTATATTTTAAAAAATGGAACTTTTTCCTTAATCCAAGTACATAGGCTGGGACAAGAATATTCAATAGAAGAAGACAAGCAGCATATCAAAGATATTCCCACAAATTCACTATATCTCCCTAAAGATATATGTTTAAGTAGTGCTTGTATTCCCTACAGGCCTGCTGGATATTTAAATGAAATCACCATTTCTATGAAGTTAGGAGGATCCAAACTGTCAGGCACAAGAAATCAGGAATCAGGGTTGTTCAAATGAGTAAAATTTATTCTATACTATCCCTAGACAAGAATCTGAATGACTAACAGTCAAGGCAAATTGGTGAGGACAAGAATCAATGGAATTCAAAGGGGGGTAGACTTAGATTTCTTGTGGATGCAAAGGACTCCAAACTTACAATGTGCTCGACTCCTCCCTAGGGCCTGTTCATATCCTACACAAACCTTAGCACAGCTCAACATACATCTATTGCCAACTTTAGAGAGGTGATACAAAGGTATTCCATTTAAATCCAGATTCTGTGATGAAAGAGCCATAGAAACCACCAAACATGCCTTCCTGCACTGTCCATTTTATGCCAACAGTCACCATGAGCTGCTAATTCCATATCTAATTAAATATCCTTGTCACTTTCAGCAGTTCTATTTAAACCTTTTACTCTCAAATTCAATTGTCCTTATTTTCCTTAAGTGTGTCAAATTCTGGCATGTAATATGTAAGATGCATAGCAATTTGTTTGGCAAATCTGTTTTAGCTAATCAACATCAATTTTATGTATCCAACTGTTTTTTAGGGACTGGTCATTCTCTGCACTAAAGATTCTATTCTACCCCAATTAAGATGAGGTAGGTTCCAGAAACTTATCAAAATTACTTCATTTGTCAGTAATCCTCAGTTAAAAGGAGCTTCATTATACATCAGTGGCAAATCATCTTGTAACTGATTCTTTATTTGATATCATTAGCAAAAATGAGCCAAAAAAGACATGTTACAGATTTAAAAATGTATGTTTGGTTTGAGGTACGCCAAAGCTGAAAGTATGAGATTTTTTAAAAACTCATTTATAATCGAAAAATTAGCAACCGGCATATAAAATTCAAGAATGTACTACTGCATTTATCCAAGTTAATTGGATTATTTAACCCTAGCCACTGATCATTGAAGTCTAATGTGCTTTAATAGCTGCTAAGAATAATCTTAAGTGGTGGAAAAACAGTTTAGAAATGTTTTCTGATACACAAATGAATCCCTGTGATTCAACACAAACCACCCTTCCAATGAAGCACTCTCTTCAAATCCTCACAACAGTTGTCACATATTTCAGACAACTATCAAGAACAGCTGGCTATCTGTTCATGATCATTTAGGATACAAAAACATAATTCCTTAAAGCTCCCCTATTCCTCAAAAGCCACTTTCCCCCCTTCCCTTCAAGGCAATCTTGAGTCCCAGAAATTGCCTGGACAAATCCTTGCAGTTTTCTTAATGAAATATTCAGAAGTGTTTTTGTACTGCCCTTTGGCTGCTTGAGAATGATTGTAGAATGTAGAATACTTTATTGGCCAAGTGTGATTGGACACACAAGGAATTTGTGTTGGTGTAAATACTCTCAGTATACATAAAAGAAAAGATATATTTGTTAAGAATCAAAAATCATGATGTACAACACTTAATTATAGTCATAGGGTACAATCAGCAATCAAATCATACTAGGAAACAGTGAATATAAATCGTAAGGATACAGTCACAAGTGGGAGGGGATGGGTGATGGGGAGTGATGAGAAGGTTAATAGTAATAGTAGTGCAGATTTTGTAAATAGTTGGACAGTGTTGAGGGAACTATTTGTTTAGCAGAGTGGGAAAAACTGTTCTTGTGTCTAGTTGTTCTGGTGTGCAGTGCTCTATAGCATTGTTTTGAGGGAAGGAGTTGAAACAATTTATGTCTGGGATGTGAGGAATCTGTAAACATTTTCACAGCCCTCTTTTTGACTTGTGCAGTATACTGGTCCTTGATGGAAGGGAGGCTGGTAGTAATTGTTTTTTCTGCAGTCCTAATTATCCTCTGGAGTCTGTGTCTGTCCTGTTGGGCTGCAGAACCAAACCAGATAGTTATATTCCTCTGTAGAATTGTATCAGCAGCTCCTTGGGCAGTTTGAGCTTTCTGAGTTGGCGCAGAAAGAACATTCTTTGTTGTGCTTTTTTGATGACGTTTTTGATGTTAGGTGTCTGTTTTAGGTCATGTGATATAGAAGAACCTAGAAATTTGAAGGTCTCTACTGTTGATACTGTATTGTCTAGTATTGTAAGAGGTTGGCTCCAAGTCATTCTGATGGCTTCTTGCCTGACTCAGAGCTAGAACTTACAGCCTCCTGGTTTCTAGCGTGATGCCTTCTATACACCAAACCTGCGTTCCCCAAAGCATATGACACCCCAAAGGGGTGTCAAAGCTGCGGCCCACAGACTGGATGCATCATGCGCTGGCCATGTCCACCCCCAGTTTAGCAAACAGGGAAAAAGTTGTGATACATCACATGACATCTGTCAGGGTTCCAGCGATTGCCCTAATTTCTACATTTATGCCTGTTTTGAGTTGCCAACAACAACATGATGCTGCAAGTTTGTAGAACTGAAAAGAGATTGAATGGGCTGCATTATCCCAATGGAAGATTTTGGCTTAACTTTCTTCGAAGGAGGAGTATATATGTATTTAAACGAGTGGAATAAACACATAAAACATTGATTTACCGCTGAAATAACTGAATGTAATTTTTTTTCCTAATTGCCAAAACTAAGTTATATAAAATAAGAAAGCCATTTCATAACTGGTAATAGCTTTACACTTGAATCATGATTTCCCATTTTGTAAAACATGCATAATTTTTCTCTCTTTGTTTTCTTCCTTAATTATACGTATTCTTTAACAACTTGCTAATTACTTTAAGAATTAGTACACATCTGTTATCTCATAATTTTCACCAATACATAATAAGACATCAATTACTAATGGATTTCTGACCACCGAAAATACTGAGAGATATTTCATCCTTTCGGAAGTAAAGACAAAATTCAAAGTAAATACAACATTTGTTCAGAAACCAATTCATTAATTTATTGTTTTATTTTAAACAAAAGTGGCAAATTATTTTCCAGCTGATACATTAATCTTTCTTTTCAAAATGAGTAATTTTTCTAATAGTAGAAAGAGAACTCCTACTACTTATCTTGTCTACAATACCAGCAACCAGTAACTGAAATACCAAGGTGCACCTATTCATAGTACCTACAAATACTTTTCCATAGTGCAGCTCCCATAACCAGCTTGTGGGTGAAACAGAATGTCATGAAACCACTATAATTAGGAATATGATCATATCTGATTTGACTTTATCATTGGACAATGGATAAAATTGCAGGATTAGTTCATATTTTAAAGTTATATTTGTAAATATAACTCATTTGGTTTGCTCAGCTGTAGAATAAATTGACTCAACTTAATTCATGTGCTCAGATAAGATATGTAGTGAAGAATTAGAGGTGATCTTGGATTATGAGAAGATTTTCCTAGCAACCCCTAGCAAATTTCCCAGCAAATTTCCTCTTTGATGACATACAAAGCATTTTTAATCCATTGCAAAACATTTTTTATTTTATGTCTCTTCGTTTATGTTTCATCTGCGGTTTATATAGTTTATGTTGTTTGTAGAATATTTTCATTGTCAAAAGTCACCAGTAGTTAGTCTATTGATTTTGAACAATTGTTTGCAGTTTCTGATTTTATACAGGAAGTTGCCATAGAGACCTTTTCTGCCTAAGATCTATAGGATGATAGCTAATTTCATGTTTGTGACACAAAATGTCACAATATCATTCTAGTAAGCAGTAAAAATATCACTTAAATTAAACCTTTCTTTCAGCAAACATAAAAATATACCAGAATGAATGCTACTGAATTATGAAACAATAGCAACTTTTATATTTAAATTAAACACATGGGGAAATGGGATTGATCCCACATTCACTAAGTTAACCATTATGTACTGAAGGTAACAAACTTTTATTCATCTTTGCAATTTTCAGCTTACAAAAAGGTGGAATAATATTTTAAATTAATCTTCAAAAGTGTAATTTGTCAGAAAATTAATTTTTAATAATATAAATAAAATTTGCTTACAGAGGACTATAATTTCAAATCTATTTAAATATGCATGATAACCATGTCACCTTTAAACTATTAATTGAGTAAACAGTATAGTTATATAAATTTAATTTGCATTCATCTACTGTTAGTTATGTAGCAGTTACACAATTATACTACCCTGCCAAAGAGATTACAAGAATAAGATAGTATAAAAAGAATACAGTAATATGATTAACACTACTCTTTCAGTAATTTTAGTAGTTAGACTAATGACTGACAATTATATAATTTTAATTGAGGGATTCATTCTATCAACTGATTAATACTCCAAGTCCAATAATGTTATTGTAAAAGTTAATTACATAATTTCATTCAAAGTTAATTATTCAAATATAAGGATTCCTTTGCTCCTCATTATTAATGACTTAATATGGGATAAAAATAGCTCTATTCTTAAAGTACTGACACTATGTTTCTATGCAAAATCAGAAGCAATTCCCATTCATGTTCAAATATAAGCAATTTCAAATAGCAATAACACTTAGACTTATATACCACTTCACAGTACTTTACAGCCCTCTCTAAACAGTTTACAGTGTCAGTATATTGCCCACAACAATCTGGATCTGCATTTGACGAACCTCTGAAGAATGGAAGGCTGAGTCAACCTTGAGCCAGTGAGGTTCAAACTGCTGGTAGCTGGCAGTCAGCAGAAGTAGCCTGTAGTACTGCATTCTAACCACTGCACCACCATTGCAAATCAAACCATCAGGATATATTCATATAGTCCATAAGCAATGTAACTTAACGGTTTATACATGATGATATATTAAATAGCTTTGAATGAAGTACATTAAAAATAAATATATAGCACTGAAAGCAAACATTTTATCCAGTATAAATTTCCTATCCTACATTTTGTAAATGTCATACATTTCATAAAGAAGCCAGTTACATGAAAGCACATTTCATATTAGGCATTTTTTTAACTAATGGCATTCTAGAAATATTTAGGCTCACAATGCATGAAAATATATTCTTCAAAATGAATGCGCCCACCAAACACAATACATTTCACTAAACACACACACACACACACACACACACACACACACACAACTATTTTTAAAAAGCATTAGCAATTACAGTATAGAGCTAGGCACAATGTGATATATATACCAAATCACATATTGCCTAGCTCTATACTGTAATTGCTAGTGCTTTTTTAAATAGTAATTTTACTGAACATTACAATTAAAAATATAAGAACCAATTCAAAGTTTTTAAAAACAAAAAAAGAAGAGAATAGTGAAATGGAAAACGAAAAAGTACAGTGAAAATAAACCCTTCCCCATCATAACAAAGCAATTTAGTAACTTCTCTGAAAATGCAAAAATGATCTCTTCTTCCCATATCTCAGCTCCCATCTATAAACAAATCTTTAAAGCCTCATTCTTTTAATCCTGTTTGGGAAAAGTCTATTTAGGATGACCAGAAACCTATTTTAACCTAGATCAAATAAACCAATCTTAGATTACTTCCTTTTATTTTAAAAATCTTGATCTATTTATATTCTTCCCATTTACTTTGAACAATTTTGAACCTTAATTCCAATAAATATTGTCCTAAAACTTGATTTCTTCTCATTTTTCATTGCCCCTTGTCACAAAATTCTTCAAAATTTTAACAAGTCTCTTGTATAAATCTACTATAAGAAGTTTATCCAGGTCACTCTTTTGGTTGTTAAGACATTAGCCAGTTTCATTTGAATCTCCAGTGTAGCATGATTCCCACAGTCAACATTTTTGAAACCACTTTCAATTCAGATTCAGATGTTACCTTTTCTGGAAGTTTCTAATATCTAAAAATCAGCTAACAAACAATTGCTAAAGTCAGGGTCCATAAAGGTACTGACCATAGTTTGGGCAAAGATGGACATCCCTTGTCTACCACAGCTCTACCACCTGGTCTTCCGGTTTCTAACATGCATGTATACATGAAGACCAGCTGGCCAGCATGTGCATGCATGCCAGGGGACCTGCTCTTCTGGTTTCCGGCACTCCCAGAAGAGCAACGAGTGATTGCTGGCATGCCCGAAGAGATGGCTCTTCCAACACCGTTCCAGGGGACTTTTAATCATTCTAAGGCAACAGTGGTCCTTCACACAGATACTAATTAATACTAGGAACAGTGGTCAAGGTTTTTCCTCATGTAGAGATAATCGCATAGCTTTGTTTCCTTGGAGGAAATATTGGAAGATTTATTTCCACTATTCTTATTCCTGCGTACCAGTTTTCTTAAAACATCAAACTCACAAACTTATTCAGCATTTTCACTTAAATTTGTCATGTTTTTACAAAGCATGAATCAATGCTTAGGTTATAACATATAGCCAAAGCTTCAATGTCTACCGAAGGAGAATGAAATATATACACAGGAAATATATCCACTTAGACAGAAATATATATTTGTTTAAGACCATATCTGTGCACCAAAAAAATCAAAACAAAACCCACAAAAAATGTTGGATTATTTAACTGGATGTCAGCCCTTCTCCCAAACCAAGAAAGGCATGCTGAGTTAATTCTAAACAGTTTAATTTGTTGTTTCTCACCTCTAAATAAAAATCTTGTCAAACTAAAAAAAATCTTTTTGAATCAAATATACTCTGAGAGTTTCCAGGAAGCAGCTCTCTTGACCTTCTTTCTACCAACCAAACTATACATAAATGTTGTTATCTCTTGGTCCTCTAGAATACAACTCCTCCCTCCTGGGAATCCAGGCTACATTCTACCACACTGGATGATTTAGGACATTGGCATAATGTTATTCATTGATATAATTCTAATTATCAAATTAGTCCAGTAGTAAATTGAGAAAAATTTACCTAGAAACTTTTTTGAAACCCCACCTCAGAAAAGAGAAAGTAACAAATTAGTCTTAGGTTTGCTGAAGTAGAGAAAAGGGGCATTTCTGAGGGGAAGCAATTTTCTTGAATGTTAAATTGATTCAGAAAATTCTTCAGTTCTTCTGCATTCCCAGAAGGAAAAAAAAATCTTCATTTATCTGCAACTTATTTCAGGTTAACACAAGTTATATGGACTCTGCAATTTGTTTTCTGTTTCAATCTGAGTTACAGGAGTAACAATTGTGCAAACACTCAGAGACAGTTCTAACTGAGGAGACTTATAAGCCCTGTAAAAATTAATACAATATAACAATAATATAATCAAGCTTGGGAAAATCACTCATATTGAGCAATGTGGTATCTCCAGGTCCATATTGAATTTCCATGAAGGTGTGAACCATTGCCATCTTTTTTTCACTTAAAGTAGTCACTGGGTGAAATAATTCACAATGTTGAAGCCCTAGTTGAAAAAATAATCTACAGAAGTCAGCCTTTGAAAATTCATCTAATATTGCTTCTAATATTGCATTCTTATTCCACAACCAATACAACAAAAACAAATAACTGATGTTTTCAGTTTGCCTGCCAAATGTTATGGAATCTGGATTAATAGAATTGTGATGATCCAGGGTGTTGCACAAAGGCAACACAGTCAGATAAGCAATAAGAGTCCCTTTATTATCTCCAACTTTGCCCTCAATGTCCAGGTTACCTTCTGGCTAGAGAAAAATTCTCCCAGGAACAGCCCTTGACTGCAGAAAATTCAGTCCAAAACATAGTCAACACAAACTGTAACTTAAAGTCCAAACAAGCCAAACTGAAGTAATTAGTTTGGCAGGGCAGGAGCAAGAATTTCAGACTTGAAAGCACGGCAAACCTCACATAGTTGGGAAGATGCCAGGAACACAGATAAGCTGCAACAATACAAGATAAAGTCGCATTTGCTCCCAACAGCCTGCTGCATGTACCTTGCCTTTTTTCTTTTAAATTCTCTTCGCAGCTATGGCTAATGAAGGGAATCAAGGCCCTTTCCTACCCCGTAAGCCACGCAACTCACATTGCTCTCTTCTCCGTTCCTCCTTGCGTGCCCTAGGAAGAAGAGAGGGTGGGCCTGAGTCTTCCTCTGAACTCCCTCTCCCTTGTTCTATCTTGCCCCTGCTCTGCCCAGCCAGACTTTGCCCTTCCCCAGCCTCCTCCATAGCCAATGGAGCCACACTCCCAGTCCCTATCAGCTGTTCGGCTTCCTCCTCGAATTCAGACTCCGACAGGGCATGACGCGAATAACAGAGTTGGAAGAGACCTCGGTGGTCTTCTAGTAGTCCACCCCATGCCAAACAGAATTATCAGGATCACTTCATAAATAAAATCCAAAATGTAACAATGATGCAATGAGATTTTAATATCTACTCTTTAATATCACAAGGTGATACACAAGCAAGGCTACAGAAATTCAGTTTGCTGCTGCTAGTTGACAACATGCTGACATACACAAACTGGGGAGCACACTTGTCCAGAAACCATAGATTCTATCCAGGAGACAGAAGTATTGTTTACATGGAAACAATAACTCAAAGATAAGCAAACTGGTATTCTTTTTACTAAAGAATCTTTCCATTACATTGTAGAATCCTGTTAGATTTTATTCATCAATATAGGAAAATAAGAAATAAAAATGTGGGAAGATAAGATTTAGTGTGCTAAATGTAACTTTTTAAAAAGAAAAACACAAAACTTTCTTTGACCTTTGCAATTTCTCCTTATTTTTAAAGTAATCTCCAATCAACAGTAATGATCATTTGAATATGATTACCAATCCTGTAAATTTAATTTACAGATTAGAGTTTTAAAAACTAAACTACCACAAAACTGAGTCTTAAGAAACACAATTATATAAGGATTAGAGGAATTTCCAAAGGAATAATTTAGAAAAGAGGTCTGCAGTAAAATGTAGAATTTTCTGTTCAGGTATTTCAGCCATATAATTTTTGCCATTTTTTTCAGTCATTTTTTCCTCCCATTTATTCCCTGGTGGTTGAGTCTGTGGTTGGCTGTGTTTCTGAACAAAGATATCCCTATATATTTTTCTGCTATAGTAGCAAAAAGAGCTAATATTCAATGCTCTTTTTGGGGTGAGGGTCAGGAAACTGTAACACCGATAAGATTTATCAGCTGATTATCTCTTGCTAATAATTGAGTGGGTAAACAGAGGAATAGAATCTGAGCTACATGGTAGGGAATTTCTAACAGAAAACTGCAAAGAAAAAGAGATTATTAAACTAATTAAAGAAAAGCAAATATATGGAGATAGTTTAAAATTAAAACCAAGATAATGGAATTGAGAAGATAGAAAATTAATAAAGAGAATAGTATTAAGAGATCCTCAATGGTTATAAACAAGACTGTGGATATTTGCCATCATTCTCTCCTGATGTGCCTTGTTTGAGTTTGGCAGTAATTAAGCCAGTTTTTATAAACCATCTCTGAATCATACACAAATGTCTACTATAGAATCTGTGAAGAAATAGGCTAATTAGAATGCTTTCAATTTTATCTGATCAGACTGAAAAATAATCAGCTCTGTACTGTAAGTTACAGAACTGGTTGAAAGCAAAGTTTTCAAGCATGATGAATTTGAATTAAAGGGTCAACCATTGGGGAGGGGTTAACCTCCTTATAGACAATGGGGATTTTATTGCTACCTCTACCAGTGGAGCATTTAAAAGTCTGAAAAGTGAAGCCTAGTAGAAATTTACCTCTTATACGTGTTCTAGTTCAGGGGCTGGTTCTTAGCACATCCAGGCAATGGCAATACCATTGAGAGTGTGAATAATGATTGGGATAAGAAGATGGAAACTTTAGGCAAATTGTTCCAGGCACACAAATCATAGGATGGTTGGTGAATACTGATTACCAAAGTGAAATTCAAATTATTTTACACAATACAAGTAAGAATGATCTGTAACTTCAAACTGGTTAGCAAATTTGATAATCTATGAAAAGCTTATTGCACCCTAATACAAGAAATTTCAGGATCTGGATGCCCTGCTATCCACAGAGACAATTAATGTCAGGACAAAAAATGTGGCTAAATTACTCAAGCCAATTACACTAACCTGCTAATTTTTCCAATAAAGAACCTGTTTATAACTAGCTTTGTAACACTACATTTGTGTTGGGAGCACAGAAGTGCTTCTAGGTTGAAAGGATTAGCCAGTGATATTACCATTGACCAGCAGGTGCCCAGCTGGGGCCTCCTGTCATGTACCTTAGGAGTGTCAAACTGGCAGCCCACTAGCTGGATGAATCAGGCACAGGCCATGCCCACCCCAGCTCTGTGAACGGGAAAAACATTGTGAAATATCATGTGATGGCCACGTGACACAGTGAGTTTGATAGCCGTGTTGTACCTGTTAAGTTGTCCACCAAAGTGGTACCCATCTATCTAACCACAATCGCCTGCTTTTTGAACTGCTGGGTCAGCAGGAGCTGGAGCAAGTGACGGGAGCTCGCTCCATCATGCAGCAGAACCAGACCTGCAATGTGAGCTTGACAATTGTTAGCCCAGCATCCTATCCACATAAGCCATGATACTAGCCCTGTGTATTTGATGGCACTAGGTTTATCCAGCCAAAATATTTTTTCTTTTAATGTTCTTGTTATGAATCAATAAAAGTAACTAGCATAAAATGCAAAGTAGGGTTTGAAGGCCTGCACACCTGATTGGTCCTCAAACAACGAACAGGGATTGGTCAGGATGAGGCCACTCCTTATTGGTTATTATTTGAACTTATCACAAAGGTTATTGGTTAATAGGGTAACAGCCAACCCTATAAAAGAGTTACTGCTGCCCATAGAGTTGCTCTGTTCTATTCCTATTCCTGTTATTATTAAAGAGTTGAAGTCACTGGTCAGATGTCTGGTCTCCTTATTCTTCGAACATAACACTGGCGACGAGGATGGGATACGGAGACCGAAGAGCTGACTGATCTACAGAGCAACCAACAGAGCACGTGGTCGAACACGCACTATCAACGGCAATCATGGCCAGCGGTGCCGTACCACCCGCTCCATTCAACCCAGAAACCGAAGACTGGGAGTCATACATGGATAGGTTCCAGATGTTTTTGGAGACCAACAACTTGAAAGATGCAACGGCCAGCAAAAAAAGAGCTGTTTTTCTAACCCACTGCGGGCCTACTGTGTTTAAAATGGCGAAGTCACTTGCCAAGCCAGCCGAAGTAAAAGCAATGGACTGGGATGTCCTCGAGCCTTTGCTACAGGCCCACTACACGCCCACCGTGCCAACATTAGTCAGAAGGCACGAATTTTACCAGAGAGGCCAGCGGAAGGGCGAAAGCCTTGCCAACCACGTCGCAGACCTTGAAACCTTGGAGGCCTCTGCGAGTTCTCCAACTTAGAAGAAGCCCTCCGGGACTGCCTAGTTCTGGGTTTAGAGGATTGCACAATCCAGAGCAAAATCATGGCTAAGGGGGACATCAGCCTTACCGATGCCCTTAAAGAAGCCTCTGCAGCGGAAGCAACCAAGAAGTCGGCAGCACGAATGCGCCGTACCAGCGCACCACTACGCCAACTCGCTGATGATACCTCGCCTCGCCCTGAGAGCACCCGGTATCGACTCACCACGAAGACCTAGAATCCCCATCAGAAAGTGACGAGGAAGAGGTCAACCGACTCCGAACTGAGCGAGACCAGTTCACACAAAGCTCAAATCGACCTTGCGCAGGATGTGGAGCGAGTCACCCACGATCCAGCTGCAAATTCCTTGACGCACTCTGCCGCGTTTGCGGAAAAAGAGGTCACATCGCAAAGGTTTGCAGAAGTAAACAAGCCTCCAACTCCAAACCCCGACAGGCCGAATGCCAATCTTTAGGATTCCTCGGTACACACCGAGACAAACTGAACCACCAATGGGAAACCACTCCTACAGAAACAACCCGTCCACCACTAACCCCAGGCGTGAAGAAACCAGACGGGAAGAAACCCACCAAACAATCACCATAGGCCACGCTACATCCTTAGACGCCGGAAAAATCCAGGTGAAGGTCGCGATCGAAAACAAACCTTGTGTGATGGAGGTAGACTCAGGATCATCCCTCTCGATGGTATCTTGGAAGACGCTCCAGCAGCTTATTCCAACAATTCGCCACCAAGACCTCAACCCTCAAAGGGTTATACTCAAAGATTACCAGGGTAATCGAATTCCCGTCGTTGGGTCCCGCCAATTCCAGGTCTCTTTCAAGGACCGCACCGTCGCACTGCCACTGACTGTTGTTGACCGTGACCGGCCTAGCCTTTTAGGCCTACAATGGTTCGAGCCGCTCGGGATCACCGTAGCCGGAGTTCACCGGGCCGAGAGCAACGATTGGGAGGAGGCCTCGTGCAAGAATTCGAGACATCTTCACGAGCGGACTAGGCAAGTACAAGGGGACCCCGATATCATTTAATTTGAATCCTGAGGTAGCACCCATCCGCCTTAAGCCGCGTCGGGTTCCGTTCGCCCTGAAACCTAAAATCGACGAACAACTCGATAAACTAATAGCACAGGCGTGCTGGAACCCACCGACCACGCCCGGTGGGAAACTCCAATAGTTACGCCTATCAAGCCTGATGGGTCACTGAGAATTTGCGGAGACTATCGGGCCACCCTTAACCACGCACTTCAGCAAAGTGCATATCCAGTGCCGGTAGTGCAGCACTTGCTCCATTCCTTGGGGGCGGAAAATTTTCGCTAAATTAGATCTAGCGCAGGCATATCAGCAATTGCCTGTAGACCCTGCCACCGCCGAAGCGCTAACTATCGTCACCCATAGGGGTGCATTTAAATGCAACCGACTCCAGTTTGGGGTGAGCGTCGCTCCCGGGATCTTTCAAAGCTTAATGGAGAGACTTTTGCAAGGAATAAGAGGGGTCGTGCCGTATTGCGACGATGTACTCATCGCGCCCTAACAGAGACACTCTAGAAAAACGACTCGAATGGTCTTACAAAGGTTCCAAGGCGCCGGCCTCAAGGTCAAAAGAAATAAATGCCACTTATGCACAGAAAGGGTAGAGTTTCTGGGATATCTCCTGGACAGCCAAGGGATCCATCCCACTGAGGACAAATTGAAGGCAATTAAGAGGGCCCCCACTCCAAGGAACAAGGCAGATCTTCAGGCGTTCCTTGGACTTATCAATTTCTATAACGTATTTCTACCAAATAAAGCAACGGTAGCTGAACCACTGCATAGACTTTTAGACAAAAAAGCAACGTGGGTTTGGGGCAACGGGAACAAAACGCCTTCCAGCAAGTTAAAAAACTGCTAACTTCTGATTCTGTACTTATGCAGTACAACGAAACTCTGCCATTGACTATTACTTGCAACGCCTCGCCATTTGGCGTTGGAGCAATCCTGGCCCACGTATTGCCAAACGGAGCAGAAGCTCCCATCGCATTTTTCTCACGAACTCTAGCTAAAGCTGAAAGGAATTATAGTCAGCTGGATAAAGAAGCTTTAGCTATTGTGGCTGCAGTTAAAAGATTTCATGAATATGTGTATGGGCATGCATTTACAATAATTACTGATCATAAACCACTATTGGGGATTATTGCGGGAAATAAACCAACCCCGTATATATTGTCCCCCAGAATGACTCGTTGGTCTGAATTCTTGGCGGCGTACAACTACACCTTGCAACACCGCCCAGGAAAAGCAATTCTCCACGCTGATGCATTAAGCAGATCACCATTCCCAGAATCGGTTGAAGATCCAGCACCGACCATGCTACAAATTGAGGCCCTGCACGCGCCGCCATTGACTGCGAGGACATTGCCCTCGAAACAAAACGAGATCCGGTTTTGCAACACATCCTATGCTGGGTTGAGCGTGGGTGGCCAACAGAACAACTATCACCAGAATGGGCGCCCTTTAAAGCCCACCAAACTGAACTATATTCCCAAAAGGGCTGCATCTTGTAGGGAGATAGAGTTATAATTCCGAACAAACTGCAATGAACTGTGTTAGCGGTATTACACGACGGACATCCGGGCATAGTGCGGATGAAAGCACTCGCACAAAGCTATGCCTGGTGGCCGGGAATCGACAAGAAAATCGAGGCCTGGGTCGCTACTTGTCAACGTTGCCAAGACATCAGTAATGCCCCACCTAAAGCAAGCCCAACCGAATGGGAAACCCCAAGGGGACCGTGGTCCCGTATTCACATTGACTTTGCGGGGCCTACAAGCTGACACACCTTCCTTATTACAGTCGACGCCTACTCGAATTGGCTCGAGATCCATCGGATGAATACAACTACAACGGACTCAGTTATCAGCAGATTAAATAGACTATTTGCCACACATGGGTTCCCGGACGTTTTGGTCTCGGACAACGGCCCACAGTTCACTGCATTACACTTTGAACAGTATCTTGCTGATCGGGGCATCCACCATGCGCTGACCTCGCTTGCTCACCCTGCGGCAAACGGACGTGCAGAACGCATGGTACAGTTTGTAAAAAAGACCCTCCACAAAATGTAATTCAGCGACATCGATGAAAAAATCAATCAAATTTTATTGTTGCAGCATATTACGCCCCACAGCGTCACCAACAAAATGCCCGCCGAACTTCTCATGGGGCGAAACTACGATCGCACCTTGACCGGCTCCACCCGCATACGCACCCGAAAAGCCTTTTGGCTCCAGCAGCAAATGCCGGGAATTTAAGGTAGGCGATTTAACCTTTGCAAAAAACTTTTCCGGCGACCCTTTGTGGATACCCGCAACCGTCACCCACCTCACAGGGCCCAGATCTTACCGCCTACTAACAGAAGATGGGAGGGTGTGGAAACGCCACATAGACCAGCTCCGTTCGAGATTGCCACCCAGCGGCCATGGATCCCCGGGTTCCCAAACTGAGGGGGAGGAAATATCGAGGAAATTGACTTCGATATGACGGATTGCAGACCAACGGATACCTTCGGCCCAGGAAGGACCAGCAAATGAAACGGGAGGAGTTGATTTCTCCATGGGACTTGAACTTGGGGAATCCGAACTGCAAAACCCGAAGAACCATTAGTTAGTAGAAACAACCTCAACGAGCAGCACGGAAGCACCGTGCAGCGAAACGGAACAAAATAGAGACTATCCAAATGCTCCACCGAACCGGACTTTGGGCAAAACCGGTGGAGCCACGAAATCATCTAGACAGACCAAACGGCCTGTCTACCTTGAGGATTTTGTTACAGCTCCCTCAAACGGAGCCCAAGGGGAGGGGTGTTATGAATCAATAAAAGTAACTAGCATAAAATGCAAAGTAGGGTTTGAAGGCCTGCACACCTGATTGGTCCTCAAACAACGAACAGGGATTGGTCAGGATGAGGCCACTCCTTATTGGTTATTATTTGAACTTATCACAAAGGTTATTGGTTAATAGGGTAGCAGCCAACCCTATAAAAGAGTTACTGCTGCCCATAGAGTTGCTCTGTTCTATTCCTATTCCTGTTATTATTAAAGAGTTGAAGTCACTGGTCAGATGTCTGGTCTCCTTATTCTTCGAACATAACAGTTCTCATGGGTGTCAAATTCCATTGCTGCTTTCTCTTATTTCTCTTATTGCTTTGGATGTGGCTTTTCTTCCTCTTCCTCAAGATTATTCTCACAGCACCACTTCTGATTACATCTTTTGGGACTAAGCAGCAACATGCTTCAATGCTAGCAGTTTAGCACATCGGCTCAGAATTCAGTAGTGGGATTCAATTTTTTTTACTACCGGTTCATGAGCTGTTATGCCCCTGGGAACCTGCAGGGATTGAGTCTGATACATTTTAAGCTATCGCGGCCTGTAGCCAACGGCCTATTGTAGAAGGTGAGACCTTGCATCCCTGAGTGTTGGGCTTAAAAGACACAAATAAGGCTTCCGTTTTTCTGAAAGCCACTGTGCGGTTGATATATATTTGCAATGCTCGCCTCACATCAAGCCTATGCCATTGTAGTTCCAATCCTTGGGATGGTCTGGGACAAAAATTAGGAAGTATCAGCTCTTGTGCCCTATTAAAAACCGAGTTAATTTTTGGTATAAATGTACGATCAGGACGAAGGACCACCCGGTCAGAATGGAAAACACAAAGATCTTGTCTGATAGACAAAGCTGCAATCTCCGAAATACGATGAGCAGAAGTGATTGCTACAAGGAAAACTACTTTATACATCAGAAATTGGAGACTTGATGATTTCAAGGGTTCAAAAGGGCCCTTGGTGAGTTGTTGTTGTTGTTGTTATTATTATTATTATTATTGTTGTTGTTGTTGTTGTATTATATAACCACTAATAAATATATATATATATATATATATATATATATATATATATATATATATATATATACTCGTGTGTATATATATATATATATATATACACATACATACATACATACATATATATATATATATATATATACACATACATACATATATATATATATATATATATATATATATATATATATATATATATATATATATATATATATATATATATTTTCTTAAGTTTTCGCGGGTACTTACATGTATGGTGTTCGGCTTGGTTCGGGTATTCTCCCACGTCATTGTAGTTCTTTTAAAGTTGTAGCAACGTTTCAGCAGAATCTCATCTGCCATCATCAGGCTTCTGTATTGTGTCCGTCTGTGGGTCAGACTTTTACAGTGGTTTCAGATTTAAATTTGGGGCAGCCTATTGCTGTGCCAGAATGGTTTTTTCTTCATCCTGATTGGTTGGGAGTCTTGGTCTGTGTTTATTGGTCTCGGAGTTTGCTGTGTTCTGCTTGATGGGTGTCTCTGATATCTTCTGTCTGTTTTTTGGCTCTTTTTTGTATCTTGATTGGCTGGCAGCATTGTGTTACTTTAATGGAGGCCTTTAGTGCAGCTTGGCTTCGGGTAAATGGACGGCTATCATTAGTTAGGAAGCTGGGTTTCATCTGGGTGCCTGGTTGGGGTGTGTTTGAGCTGGAGGTATCAGGGGGATCTGTTTGTGCCCAGGTGTTTGCCTGGCTTGTGGTGTGGAGATTTTTTTGTTTGTGAGTGCAGGCTTCCAAATGATTGACAGCCTGGTGGAATCATCTCTTCTGTTCATGCTTTCTGGTCTTTTTCAATCTCTATGGCTTCTCTGATGACTCTGTGGCTAGGGTTTTCCATAGTGGCCAGGGTTTTGGTGCCATTGAAGTTGATGCTATGACCTGTAGCTTCCATGTGTTGGACTAGTGAGGAAGTGTGTTCCAGCTTTTTGACTGCATTTTTGTGTTCATCTAGGCGGGTACTTATTCTTCTATTGGTCTGTCCAATGTATGTGGCGGGCATGATGCACAGGGGACTTCGTATATGCCTTGGTTTTCCAGGTCAATTTTATCTTTGGGGTTGCTAAGGATGGCTGCTATTTTTCTGTCTGTTTTGAAGGCAGTCCTGATGTGATGTCTGTGTAGTACCTTACTAATTTTGTCTGTAGTACCTCTTATATAGGGCAGGACAGCTGTTCCATAGGTCTGTTCATCTTCTGGGTCTCTATTATGTTTCAGTGTGTTTTTGTGGATCAAGCTGGTGATTTTGCTTTTGTGGAGCCGTTGGCTGTCAGTACTTTAGTCAGGGTGCATAGTTCAGCCTTAATGTGTGTCTTGTCTGCCAGGCGTTTGGTTCTGGTAATTAGTGTTTTAGCCACGGAGTTTATCTGTGCTGGGTGGTGGTGGGATTGGGCGTTGAGGTAGCGGTTGGTGTGTGTTTTCTTCTGGTATATGGTGTGTCCTAGTGTGCCATCTGTTTTTTTGTAGATTAGTACATCTAGGAATGGTAGTTGTTTGTTTGTTTCTGTTTCCATGGTGAACTTGATTTTGGGGTGTGCGCTGTTTAGGTGTGTTAGGAAATTGTTTAGGTTTTCTTGTCCATGGGGCCAAATCACGAATGTGTCATCGATCTATCTTAACCATAGTTTGGGTTTGAGGATGGCATTGGCCAGGGCTCTGGATTCGAATTCTTCCATGAACAGGTTAGCAATGACAGGTGACAGTGGTGATCCCATGGGGGCTCCTTCTATTTGTTTGTATCTTTGTCCTTTGTATATGAAATATGTGTTGGTTAAGCAGTGTTCTGTTAGTTCCATGAGGTGTTTGGCTGGTTGGTATTTATTTTTGATGATTTCAAGGGTCTCTTTTATCGGGACTTGAGTGAATAGGGAAACCACGTCAAAACTTACAAGCAGATCTTCTTGCTCCACGTGTAGATCTTTGATCATTTCCAAGAAGTGGTATGAGTTTTGTACATGTGAAGCTGCTGTTTCAGCATGGGGCTGTAGCTGCTTTGCTAGGTATTTGGCTAGGTTTTGTAGTGGTGCTCCTCTGGAGCTGACTATGGGTCTGAGAGGTATGCCTTCTTTGTGTATTTTTGGGAGGCCGTATAGTTTGGGGCATCTGGAAGATTTCTCTCTGGGTATAATCGTGTGTTGGATCTCTTTGCTTATGTGGCTGGTTATAATTTTCTTCTTGGTTAATTTTTCCAGATATGTGGTTGGGTCTGTGTTTATGGGTTTGTATGTGGAGTCTTGGAGTAGGTCTGTCAATTTTGTTTCGTAGTCTTTTCTGTCCATTACTACAGTGGCATTTCCTTTGTCTGCTGGGAGGATGATTATGCTGCTATCTCTTTTCAGGGTTTGTAGTGCTTTAATTTCATTTTCTGTAAGTTGCTTTTGGGTGGCTTGCTTGTGCATAGGATATTGGTAACTTGGTGTCTTATTTTATCAGCTTCATCTGTATTTAATTTAGTTAGGCTGGATTCTACTGCACATATGATGGATTCTGTGGGGATTTTTTTTGGGTGCTATAGCATAATTGAATCCTTTGGTTAGAACATCTGTTTCTGTTTTGGTGAGTTCTCTGTTGGAAACGTTGTGCACTAATTGTTTCAGGTGTTGTTGTGAGTTGTTGGGGGTTTCTTGTCATGTTCTAATTTCTTTAATTTTTCAATAATTTTTCCTGTTTGTAAATGCCTTCAGAATCAGCTCTCCAAGTTGTAAGTTGTTTTATCTTGTCCCAAAGTAGAGGGTGGATTTTGCTGCTCAGTTCCAGGTGTAGTGCTAGCAAATCTTTGTTTAACTGATCTAATCGGAATCTCTTATTGTGGAGCTCGTTCCGTAGTAGAGCCATTTCAGTTCTTTTCAGGATACGTTTAGTGGCTGCTGTGCTTTGATGAAATGTTAATTTGAAGCAGGTTGGTGTAGTATTGTTGTCTCTGCAGCTGCGTAGGAATTGGAGGTCACATACCGTGTTTCTCCAACAATACGGCCTCCACCAATAGGAAGACCCAGCATGTTTTCTAGGCATAAAATCAAATTAAGCCCCTCCCCCAAATTTAGGCCTAGTTTAAAACATGCAAAATAGGGGAAGGGTGGGGGACTTGCCATTTGGAGTGCCGTTGGAGCTACCACCGCCATTTGGAGTGCCCTTGGAGCTGCTGCCGCCGTTTGGAGCTGCCTCTGCCGTTTGGAGCCGCCGCCGCCATTTGGAGCTGCCTCTGCCATTTGGAGCCGCTGCCGCCGTTTGGAGCTGCCTCTGCCGTTTGGAGCTGCTGCCGCCGTTTGGAGCTGCCTCTGCCGTTTGAAGCTGCCGCTTCCGCGTTTGGAGCACTACCGCTGTTTGGAGCACCACCGCCACTCCAAACACGGCGACAGCTCCAAACACGGAAGCAGCAGCTCCAAGCGGCGGCGGCAGCTCCAAACGGCAGCGGTGGCTCCAAGCGGCAGAGGCAGCTCCAAACACGGAAGCGGAGCCACCGCCGCCATTGGAGCTGCCGCCGCTGTTTGGAGTACCATTGGAGCCGCCGCCGCCGTTTGAAGCTGCCGCTTCCGCGTTTGGAGCACTACTGCTGTTTGGAGCACCACCGCCACTCCAAACACGGCGGCAGCTCCAAACGCGGAAGCGGCAGCTCCAAATGACGGCGGCAGCTCCAAGCGGCGGCGGTGGCTCCGCTTCCGTGTTTGGAGCTGCCTCTGCCGTTTGGAGCCGCCGGCGCCGTTTGGAGTCGGTCTGCTGCTTCCGTGTTTGGAGCTGCCGCCGTGTTTGGAGTGGCGGTGGTGCTCCAAACAGCGGTAGTGCTCCAAACGCGGAAGCGGCAGCTTCAAGCGGCGGCGGTGGCTCCAAACGGCGGCAGCAGCTCCAAATGGCAGAGGCAGCTCCAAGCGGCAGAGGCAGCTCAATGGTACTCCAAACAGCGGCGGCAGCTCGAATGGTGGCGGTGGCTCCGCTTCCGTGTTTGGAGCTGCCTCTGCCGTTGGAGCCGCCGCCGCCGTTTGGAGTGCCGCCGTCACGTTTGGAGCTGCCGCTTCCGTGTTTGGAGTGGCGGTGGTGCTTCAAACAGCGGTAGTGCTCAAACGCGAAGCGGCAGCTTCAAACGGCGGCGGCGGCTCCAAGCGGCAGAGGCAGCTCCAAACGGCAGAGGCAGCTCCAGAGGGCGGCAGCAGCTCCAACGGCACTCCAAACGGCAGCGGAATGGGCAGAAGGGAAAGCAACAGAGGCAGGTGCCAAAGGTCTTGGGTCTGCAGCAAAGGTGTTTGGTGGGAGTAGGGAGCTCTCTGCGCTTCGCCATGATCGCCCCTTAGGAGCAGCTGGTGGCGAGGCTGCCCGCGGGCGCTCTAGATGAGGATGAAAGGGGGAAATTAAGTTACCCCCAAAAAGACGGCCTAGCCGTTTTTCGGGGCTCAAAAAAATAAGGCCCGGCCTTATTATGTGAGAAACACGGTATATATATGTGCTGTTTATATGTGTTTCAGTTTCTGTAGGTATATTGATCTGGCTGTTTATTTCCTCCCGTGTGGTTTGATATTTGTTTTCTTAAGTTTTCATGGGTACTTACATGTATGGTGTTCAGCTTTGTTCGGGTATTCTCCCACGTCATTGTAGTTGCTTTTAAAGTTGTAGCAACGTTTCAGCAGAATCTCATCTGCCATCATCAGGCTTCTGTATTGTGTCCGTCTGTGGGTCAGACTTTTACAGTGGTTTCAGATTTAAATTTGGGGCAGCCTATTGCTGTGCCAGAATGATGTTTTTTCTTCATCCTGATTGGTTGGGAGTCTTGGTCTGTGTTTATTGGTCTCGGAGTTTGCTGTGTTCTGCTTGATTAGGGTGTCTCTAATATCTTCTGTCTGTTTTTGGCTCTTTTGTATCTTGATTGGCTGGCAACATTGTGTTACTTTATTGGAGGCCTTTAGTGCAGCTTGGCTCCAGGTAAATGGATGGCTATCATTAGTTAGGAAGCTGGGTTTCATCTGGGTGCCTGGTTGGGGTGTGTTTGAGCTGGAGGTATCAGGGGGATCTGTTTGTGCCCAGGTGTTTGCCTGGCTTGTGGTGTGGAAATTTTTTTGTTTGTGAGTGCAGGCTTCCAAATGATTGACAGTCTGGTGGAATCATCTCTTCTATTCATGCTTTCTGGTCTTTTTCAATCTCTATGGCTTCTCTGATGATTCTGTGGCTGGGGTTTTCTATAGTGGCCAGGGTTTTGGTGCCATTGAAGTTGATGCTATGACCTGTGGCTTCCATGTGTTGGACTAGTGAGGAAGTGTGTTCCAGCTTTTTGACTGCATTTTTGTGTTCATCCAGGCGGGTACTTATTCTTCTATTGGTCTGTCCAATGTATGTGGCTGGGCATGATGCACAGGGGACTTCGTATATGCCTTGGTTTTCCAGGTCAATTTTATCTTTGGGGTTTCTAAGGATGGCTGCTATTTTTCTGTCTGTTTTGAAGGCAGTCCTGATGTGATGTCTGTGTAGTACCTTACTAATTTTGTCTGTAGTACCTCTTATATAGGGCAGGACAGCTGTTCCATAGGTCTGTTCATCTTCTGGGTCTCTATTATGTTTCAGTGTGTTTTTGTGGATCAAGCTGGTGATTTTGCTTTTGTGGAAGCCGTTGGCTGTCAGTACTTTAGTCAGGGTGCATAGTTCAGCCTTAATGTGTATGTATGTATGTATGTATGTATGTATGTATGTATATATATATATATATATATGGCAGTATGTATATGAATATTAATTAAGTGGCACGATGTTACGTGCTGAGAAGCCAAACAGCCAAATTGAGAATGCCTAAAGGCCCAGATTGATAAGGTAGAGGCCTTCAACAGCTTTCCTGCACAGGCGGACAAAGGCCTAGGTGCTCGCTGTTGTGCCGCTGGGTTGATTGGGCTGTGAGCGTTAAGCCAACAATTTAACTGTAAGAATAGCCTCGAATGTAGAAAAAAACCAAGACGAGGGTATAATGGTCCCCAGTGTTCCTGAAGGGAACCTCTGCTCGGAACAGAGTTACCTCACACAGCACGAAATGAAATACAGGCGCACTCCCCATCTTTTCCCTGTAAGAAAAGATGGCCTCCGGCCATTAATCTTTTGGCGCGCTCCCCAGCAGCAAACTCCCGCCGTGTGAAGGAATAGCCTCCGATGGCTTTTCCTATAAGGCTAAATGGCGGGGAAGGGTGGAAGGCACTAAGCAATTGAATCCTCCACCCCAAATGGCGTTCGGAGGAGGAAGGAAAGCGATACGACTCTGTTGGGAGCAAAGAGCTCACGCCGCTGTTCGGGAAAAGAAACTCTGCGGCAATCTGTCGGAATGGCAGGGGTAGAAAGATTGGTTGTGGGGAGTGGGTACGGAGCAGCGCCGAAGCCTCCTGCTGCTTTGGGGTGCAAATTGGCGCTTCCCTGTAATGCGAGCGATCTCTGTAATGCGAGCCAACGTTGAGACATCGCAATGCGATTAGAAGGCTAAAGGATTCTAAAGACAAGCTGATTAACTTTCAAACCTGCTAGCAAGGAAATAATTTTTCCTGTTTCGGCCAAGGAAGAATCACAAGCACTGCCTATCTCTCACGAGGCTGAGCAAAAAACTGGGGAACGCTGGGGAGGAGCACCGTGGAGGAGGAGGAGGAGCATTCCACAAATTAAGCCCAGCCTAGACATGCAGAGTCTGAAGCACCTCCCTGCTACTGAATGCTCTGAACAGCTCATGGGAGAACTGGACCACACAAGCAATGGGCCAGTGCATGCATGCATGCATCCCAGGGGGGCAGTGCGCACGTGATCACTCCAGCCAACCACTTGCATGAACTAATTCCTAATAGGATAATGGCCCAGTAGTGGGCTGCAGCCCAGAGGTTGGGACCTCTGCTGTAAAGCATTATGGACTAATACAGGGGTCCCCAATCACCGCCGGAACGTCCGCGGACCCGCATCTGCGGAACAAGTCTTACCGGGCCACTGGTTGCAAAGTGGCGCCGCCATCTTTTGGTAAAAGACTTCCGGTGAGCTTTTCCGGTAGAAAGCTCACTGGAAGCACTTTTTCGTCAAAAAAAGATGGCGGCGCCCAGTTGATGCCAGTACCGGGCCGCGGCACCCAGCTGATGCCGGTACCGGGCCGCGGCGTCAAAAAGGTTGGGGATCACTGGACTAATATACAAGTCTAAATGCTATTGCTATTTTGTCTGAAGTGCTGCTTGTAAAACACTGTTTCTGAAGAAACCACAATGCATTTTAACAAGCTGCCAGATGATGTTAATAAATAGGCATTTTCCTTAATAATGTGCATTACATAAAAAATATGAATTGCCAAGACCAATTAAACACATATCTCAAATCCTTTAGTAGAGTTCAAAAAATAGTTTAAAAGCAAGCAAGCAAGAATGACTATTTTATTGTCTTATTTCAATAAGTTATTCACTATTACAATAGAAACATTTTTTAAAAAAATATCCAGAATCTTGTAGTCATGTTATTATGACTATACATACAATATATACAATTGCAGCCATTTTCTAGTATTTTAAATCTATGTATTCTATTTTTACAGTGTTAAAGGTCAATGCATGCCATCATAGCATTAGAGATATCACTGAATCTCAGATTTCAATTGGCAACTGTAATCATTATTATTGTTTAACTTACAACTGAATTGTCAACTAAGAAAATTAAGTAGTAAAAATGTTTTCTCTCATATTTAATAACTTGACAAGAATCTTTTGTTCTCTAGATGCTTTTCTCACCACTTGAGTCTTTCTAGTATTCAACAGCTGTAGAAGAAGAAAATACAGACAAATAGCAATTATGACAGAAAGATCCCAATTCTTAAAAGTAAGGTACATGGGCAAGTACCCTCATACATACTGTCCCATCACTAAGTTCCTGGGAATTTTCATTGCTATGCCCTCAGTAATATGGGTAGTCTTCATGTAGTGACTACAATTGGGATTGGCAACTTAGTCACTCAGTAACAGTCATTAATTAAAAAGGCACATGATCATGACTTACAATTTTACTTTACTTCAATTTTCAGTTGTGTTCATGTGATTTTTTATTTAATGACTGTATTACCTAGTGATTAAGTTGCCAATAAGTTGCCAATAGTTACTATATCGGATTAATTCTGCTTATTGCCACCAGAAAAAGACATGGTTCTGAAGTATGCTAATGACAATCACCCCGCAGAGGGATGTTGCAAAATGCATAAATGGTACTCATGTGATTGTGGGACATTGCAATGGTTAGGGGTCTTTTCCAAAAAATTCAAAGGCAACAATAATCTTCCTGACTTTTAAGTCCAAGTTTTGCTTCCATAGAATGTCACAGGGAAAATCATGGTTTGCTTGATCCTGATCTTTGTAGATATAGACACATCATGGCATTTCTTTATTTTTCCAAGGGGCTTCATGGCTGTTCTATCAAGTGTTGTACATGGCATATTTCTTCACTGCTTGCATCTTTATTGTTGATGGTTGATTCTTTGGAAAAAGTGCAGAGAAGACAAACTAAGATGATTAAGGGCCTGGAGACTAAAACACACAAAGAACGATTGCAGGAATTGGGTATGGCTGGTCTACTGAAAAGAAGGACTAGAGGTGACATGTAGCAATGACTACAAAATACTTACTTCTGACTTACTTTACATATGGCATTATCCTGCATTATCTATGATACTTATCCAGAGACACTGTTTAGTTGATCTAATACAGTTATTTCAGTCATTTTCTCTACAAATATTTTCAGTTTGCAAATGGAGTGGACTAGGGAATTTTCAATCTTCAGACTGAATTTGACTAAACAGCCTGTTTAAAACAGGTATTCTTAAATGAAGTTCTTCTCCATATTCTTATCCTCTGAATTCCTCACCAGAGACAATTGTTTCAAGATTGTGAGAATGCATTGAATAAATCTCATATTATGCTTTCTTAACTTACTAAGAAAGGTGTGTCATCCTTGCTATAATACACAAGAAGGAACTATCATGTAAAGATCCTTCTTCAGACTTTGGTCAAGGGCATTTCATTAAACTGCATGGATCCACAAAAAAACTGATAAACTGAAAAATTCCAGGAGATTTTAGGGTTATAATTATTACATATACTTAACAGAGTTATTTTCTCTTTGTCAGCAGTTGCAATATATTAATAAAAACACTTCAGTTATCATGGAAACAACAATGTATTCAGTCATTTCTGCAGCAACATAAACAAGTTTTGTGAATTGGGCATCATATACTATGATTAAATCAAAATTGAAAGAAGCCTTTTTTTCTATCTCATTAATCAAAAAGGAAGAAAGGTGATTGGAGAGGACTACTTACTTTTATTACCAAAAAACCATGATTTCTCACATTGGTATTGCTGTTAACAGATATTACAAACTATGCAATCCATTATTTTCATGCATACTTTACTTCCATTATATTGTATTCAGCAAGCAACTGTTCTGACCCAAACCTTGTTCCAAGGAAACAAACATGAAACAGAGGTAATAGCAAAACCTTTTAATGATTCTTTACGAATTCTGTTCCTTCGCGGTTAAAAGGCTGTTTCAAACTAATTGTCTCTGATAAGAACGAGCCTTGCCAAGGTATTGCAACATTACCAAAAACTAGATAAAGTTACTAAGAAATATTTCAAACACAAAGAGTCTCCAAACACCAACCAAGATATTCCGAACATCCACAAGGCTTAAGTGGAAAAACGTATTTGCTTCCTGCAAAGAACTCCAGTTTCTCAGCTGGCTTTTATCTCTTGAGGGAGGGGCCATTACCTTGCAGTCTTATTTGTGAGTCGCCTGTGCTGCTGCAGCTGCTCTTTCCTTCGAGCAGCACTGCAGGCACACGCACTGGGCACAGGCTCCTCGGGGACCTCTTCATCACTTCTGCCAGCCTCCACAATCTCCGAAGGCAGCATTCCACTCCCTGATGGTCCTGGCCCCATCCCTGCATCACACGCAGGCCCCTCATCTGAGTCCTCGCTCTCCGAGACCTCAGCTGTCTGTACCTGCAGCCGGCGAACCACAACAGCAACCTACAACTTCTTACTTGAAAAGAACAAAACAGTTATAATTCAAGTATATTCACTTTATTTTCCCTAAATCAACAAATATAGTCCTCGATTTATATCCACAATTGAGCCCAAAATTTCTTTTACTAAGTGAGTTTTGCCCCATTTTACAACCTTCCTTGCCACAGTTGTTAAGTGAATCACTGCAGTGGATAAATTAGTAATACAGTTGTTAAGTGAGTCTGGCTTCCCCATGACTTTTTCAGAAGGTCACAAAAGGGGATCACATGACCCCAGGACAGAACAATGGTCAAAAATGTGAGTCAGTTGCCAAATGTCTAAATTTTGATCGCACGATCATAGAGATGCTGCAAAGGTCAAAAGTGTGGAAAATGGTCATAAATCCCTTTTTGCAGGGCCCTTGTAACTTTGAACGGTCACTAAATTGTTGATTGAATTGAATTGTAATTTGAGGACTACCTGAATACATGCAACTTTCATACATTTATACATACATTTTTCAGTGACTTCCTGAACATTATTAGCTCATAATATTCCTACAGTCCAGGGAAGGCAGAAAGAATATGTAATGTAAAGTCATCAATATATCTAAAAGTGGGAATATTTAAGCTGCTGGATAGGAGACCTAATTCATCATAAGAACAGAAGGCTAGTGAAATTTAGTTAGCATTATTTGCTGATACTCCTATTCTGTAAAAGATTTTTTTTAACCACACCAAAGTCTCTAGTTACCTGATTTAGCACTTCAGAAGCAAACACTTATCAAAATGTAAGCTGAGTGTGGATCAATTATACTGGCAACTGCTATAATCTATTTTCAGCTGCAAATGTTCTCTAAGGCCCAATCCCCCTAGCAAGCAGCATTGCATTAATGAGTCACTTTAAAAAAGGCAAATTTGACTTCTATGTTGTGTACCTTGAACACTCAGTATAAAATTAATTTCCACTCTATGAGAGTAATTTATTTTCAAGCCAGAATATTTCTTCAAAGAGAACAGTATGTCATGCCATTTTTAAAACTCCTTATTGATTAGCAGCCCAGACCTAACAAGATATTTGACTTCTGTAAAATGTGCTTAATTTCTTTGTCATGATTTGGTATTTCCTGATCTCCATTCCTTCATGACAATTCCTCTTAAAGAATGCCAATTTCTTTCTAACTCAATAATCTGAAAAATTACTTACAAAAAAAATGTACATGCTAAAAACATAAAAAATAATCACAGAAGGCATTGCATATAAAAGCATTAAGTTGTTATTAAGTTATTAAAAACATTGACCAAAGCAAAAAAAGGTCTTTTCAAGCCACCTGCATTAGCACAAATCCTTAAGCCAAATATACTGTTTTCCAGAGACCACGCATAATGAGGAAAATACTCCTTAAAAGTATGCCACATTTATGTCCCATTCATGTACCTTTGAATCAGGTGAATGCACAACACTACTTTATAGCAGTTTGATAAAAAATATAAATTTCCAATTTATTCAAACATATTTTCCTCTGCTTTGAATTTCCCCTGGCTTTACAGCTTCAGAGAGAATGATTATGGCATATAAGAGGTACAAAAGTCTTCATTTAGCAGAGACAAGAAACTCCTTATTAAACAATATGGTCATAAGACATTGGCTGTACCTCTTAGCAATGACAATTATGGCAGTCCTGGTTGTCATTAAGCAAGGATTGTGTGGGTTTGGTTTTTTTTGCTTTGGTCAATGTTTTTAGTAACTTAATAACTTAATGCTTTATATACTTTAAGCAAAGACTTCGTAACTGCAACTTCTGACTTCCTGCTAGCTTCATCACTGATTTTCTTTGTGGGATGCTGGCATCGAAGGTCACAAATTGTGATCATATGATTGCAGGGCTGTTCTGGCAGTTTTAAGTACAAGGTTTGGTTATCACTATCACTTGTTCAGCATCTTCATAATTAAATGATGCCCACGTGTAAATAAAAACATCAACTTAGGCATAGAATCAAGATCATGTGAAATATTACTACCACTTTATAAAACTCTAGTAAGACCACACCTGGAATACTGCAACCATTTTGATCACCATACTACAAAAAAGGTGTTGAGACTTTGGAAAAAGTTCAAAGAACAGCAGCTAAGATTATCAAAGGCCTGGAGACTAAACCATAAGAAGAATGGCTGCACGATTTGGGTTTGGCTAGTCTAAGGAAAAGAATTAGGGGTTAGCAGTATTCCAGTATTTGAGGGGCTGCCACAAAGAAGAGGAGGGTCAAATTATTCTCCAAAGCACCAGAGGGTGGTTGGAAACAGGGGTTGGAAACTAATCAAAGAGAGAAGCAACCTGGAATTAGGCAGAAAATTCAGAACAGTGAAGACAATTAACTAGTGGAACAGCTTGCCTCCAGAAATTGTGGGCACTCCATCACTGGATGTTTTGAAGAAGAGACTAGGATAGTCACTTATCTGAAATAGTATAGGGCATCAGGAGGGTGGACTAGAAGACCTCCAAGGTCCCTTCCAGCTCATTCTAAACTTACTGCTTTTTATGAGGGTGGGGCTTGACCAAGCAGAAAGAGTAAAGAGCCTTCCATGGACTTTATTTCTTGATCTGATCAGTCTCATAGAAAGACTCACTACTTGAAAAACAAAGGGAAAACAAAACTAAGCATGGCAGTGTATCCTATTATTGCCATATTTCACCTAATGAATCAGTATGGTTGCTGCTCATGAGAAAGGTCCTATTTGGGAATATTTTAAAGGCAACAATCTTATAGATTATGAAATGACTCACAGAGACACTGTGGAATTTTAAATTTTCAAGGAAAAAAGAGTGATTACCAAAGTTTGTCAGATACTGTGTGAACTACTTAACCTATTAGCACTGTGTTTCCCTCAAAAATTTAAATTATCCAGCTGTGCCCCTGTGAGTTTGTCTTTGGTTCCCAAATTGTGTGCTTGATTTCAGAATTCCAGAACACCACAAAAAAGTTACTGAGCCACAAAAAGTGCCATGAATCTACAAAGTTTTAGAACCTCTGGATTACAAATAAGCGTACAGAATATACAGCTCAATGTATGTTAGATAATGGTGTGCTCAAAATACAGTTCTAATGGTGCATTAATTGAATTTGCACTATTGTTTAGATGGTAATGTATCACACAGGATTAAAGGGAAGTTTAAATTAAATTGAAGATTTAAAACCAGCATTTTTTTTTCCTGCTGATATTAAAAGTTTTTGTTTTATATTGATCCATGCTCACTGAGAAGCAATACAAAAGGGAAAACACGGTCTTGCAGAATAGCACTTCAGTGGATAACCCATTAGATTTTTGTTTTATCTTTTTTATTGCATTCTGTGCATTAGCAGCAAATACGCCATTTAAACAAGAAGTGAAAGACAGTATAATGGAACAGTAAGAAAGCCTTAATCAATACTCTGGCACAGAGAATTAAGTTTTATTTGTTATTAGCTTCTCTAATAAGAGAGAACTGTACTTTGGATTTTTTTTCCTGAGGAAAAGAAATAACAACATTAAAAACAAGAGAGTCTGGTAAAGATGTTTCATCTAACATGTTGTCATAAGTCCATGTTTTCACATCGAATTAGCTAAATTTTATGGATTTTATGCATATTCTGTCCATACCTCAGTATTCTATCCTGTTCTGGAGAGCTTCTTGTTCTAGGATATGTCATTGTTGATCGTAAAACTGTTCCATTTGAAACAACACAAGATTTTCTGTCTAACCCAATTATGAATATATTCCAGACTTTATCAAGCCCTATGCATGCAGCATGCCATATGCTTAATTAGATACTCAATTCAGCTGAAGTTAGAATCTAAATTTGTTCTGTATATACTCCATTATCCTGGTCAGATCTCTTGCTATATTCATCTTAAAATTCATAGCCATGTCAACCCCTAAATAGGTAGACTTTAAAAAAACCAGTTAAAATGATCTGATAAAGGTTCCCAATGGATCTACATCAGTGGTTCCTAATGGATCTACATCGGTAGGATGCCTTAGGGGGGATGCTGAGAGGCAAGGGGGCTGGCAGGGGGGCACTAAGAGGCAGCAGGGGGGCACTGGAGGTGAGCGGCAGGGCACAATTCAGGGGTGAGAAAAAATCCCGCCGCTGCCGCGTTCAAGGCAAGGCTCATCCCATTGACTTGCACACTCTGGTGCAAGGAGCTCCGCCCTGAACACAGCGTTGGGAATAGGAGAGAAAAGCCAGAGTGGCTTTGCTGTCCTTTTCAAACATCCCGCCGCCACCGTGTTTGGGGTGGTGGGGTGTCGCCCCGAACGCAGCATTGGGAAAGGAGAGCAAAGCCAGAGTGGCTTTGCTCTCCTTCCAAACATCCCTCCGGTGCCGCATTCCACCCCATTGAGCCCCTTGCACCGGAGGCACCTGCCCAAGCAAGTCCAAATAGAGCAGTGCACGAAGTCAATGGGGTGAGCCTGAGAGAGGGAAAGAGAGAGGAAAGAGAGAGAGAGAGAAAGAAAGAAGGAAGAAGGGAAAAAGAAAAGGGAAAGAAAGAAAAAGGGACAAAGAAAGAGGGGAGATGGGAGCGTGTGTATATGTGTGTGCATGGCTGTCAAAACTCCCAAAACAGGTCAAGTAGTTCTAGGGAGGCCAGTCATAAATTAGAACACTTGCTAAGCAACCGACCATTAAGTGAGGAACACTTGTATTTGGTTTGCCAGGTACCAAACCACACTCACCCAGTCATGTGACCAGCAAGCCATGCCACCAGTCATGTGACCAGCAAGCCACACCCACCATCATGTGATGGTAACATGACACTGCGAGTTTGACACCATGATCTACATGAGGTGTCTCCAATATTGGCAACTTTAAGCCTGGAGAACTTCAACTCCCAGAATTCCCCAGCCAGCAAAGCTGAAGTCGTCATGTGGCCTGGAGGACTGAAGTTGTCATGTGGCCTGGAGGACTTCAAAGTGGAAGTCCTCTAGGCTTAAAGTTGCCAAGGTTGGAGACCCCTGATCTAGAGAATATACAATTGGTAGAAAATCCACACTTGTCTGAACATAACATATATAATCAACAATATTTTCTGTTGGTTGTATTTGTAAAAAAATGTGCTGGCAGGTTCAAAACCAAGAAAGATATGTGGTAAGTTTTCACAAGCTGAGTTCTTTATGTTTCATACCTGTGGACAGAATCTTTCCAGACTGAGCACTTTACTAGCTGTACCTACAATATATTCTGTAAATTATTAGGGAGGGTCTGTCTTCACTCTCTTTCTCTCAACCATATTATCTGAACTGAGTTTCCCTCTTCCCTCTCTGGAATTTACCCTCCTCCCACCTGGGAATCCACCTCCTTACTATATTCCATCATATGCACTGATTTAAATTAACCATTGCTCATTTATGCATCTTCAGTATTCACAACTTTTTAAGGGGATGAGTAGAACCATCCACAACTTACTTCAATTTTTAAAAAAGAGATTCATCAAGTGTTCATACTTAGAGGGTATACTTAGTTAATTCCAATTTCATGTAAAATGGAAGACAGAATATTAGTTGCAATTAACCATACAACTATATATGCATTAGTGGAGTAAACTTCAATGGTGTGAAATAAAAGTAGGACAAAAATTACAATGGATCAAGGACTATATGACTTTTATTAATTCCAGTTTCAATGTATATGACTACATTATATTATTATAGTTATAATATAGTTTTATTATATTTAATACCATATAATTCATTCATGTAAAAGGACCATTGGCCATTGTAATATGTATAAAATCAAAGCTGACACATAGAAATGTCAGGATGGTATCATACGTAGACATTTTGCAAATTAACTTTAACATCTCATCATGAATAGTGAGTAGAATTCACAATTTTTTGCTTCTATTTCAGTAAATACACCCTGTTGTAAAATTTGTGTATATATGCTAAACAAATTGAACAAGCCTATAATTTTCAATACATTCTTTGAAATGTATCCTTTGAATACATTCTCTGAAACTCCCTTGATGTCTTTTTGGAAAAATACAGTAATTGTCTTCAAAATCTTTACTTTATACTATAATTTTCCTTCTCTGTGTGCATATGATAACATAGCATTAAATTTATCTTGTCAGCAAGATCATATTTGTCATAATATAGGTTTTATATTATATTCATGCATATTGTGGAAGCATTATGAATAAACTTGGGTCTGACATGCTCAATAATATTATATACTTGTGATTTTATTAGTAGACTTCTTTCAACTACACCTTGCTTTTCACAAACTGAAAGTTAATACAAATTGGTCAGATGTCATGCCAATCAATTTGATGCACAGCTAGCTCAAGGTTCATATTCAAGGAACAGTCATCAACAGTTCCTGGTGGGAGGTTTGAAGCAGAATGCCATAAGTTTAAGACCTAGACTCTGCATTCTTTAGTGCTTTTATAAATGTACTGATCAATAAAAGTAAAAATAAAGGAGTCCCTGCAGATTTTGCTCTGCTAGTCACTGCTGATTATAGCAGTTAGTGCTCATCTCCGTTTAAAGGCCACTGAGCCAGCACTTTCCAAAGATATTTCCACAGTCATGTGGCCAGCATGTCACAGAGTGTTGTTACCTTCCCCTTGAAGTGGTACCTATTTATCTACTTGCATTTACATGCTTTTGAGCTTCAGGAGCTCCAGCAAGGATGGGAGCTCACCCCATCATGTAGAGCTCAGATCTTGCCCGCTTTCCTTATGACAAGCCCAGTGTCTTAACTACTGAGCCACCATGCTGCCCTACTGATGAGTAGGTGAATGAAAATGATGGAAAAATGGTTTTCAATAACATGATAATTTGATAACTCCTTAAAAGACAGAAATAAAATTCAAAGCATTATTAATAGGGCATAGAAATAAAATCAATGCAAATCTCATTTAATGAACAGAAATCAAATGTACTAGTATAGGTAGTACATTTGTACTACTTGTACATACTAGTACATTGTATGTATAGGAATACATGAAAGGCATACATAGATACAAGGCAAACTGAATTTCAAATTGTATCAACTATAGTTTACAAATCAATGGATGTAAGAGCTCACCTGATTCTACAGAAGTTTGTATGATCAGGAGATTATAAAACTCAGACCAGTGAAAAAGATTGAAAGAATAAAAAATATTTAGCCTTGGAGAAAGAAGACAGACAACACGTGGTAATATTTCCAGATACCTAAAAATACATCTTAGAGATGAAAATCAAAGCACTTTCATAATAACTCTCTTTGTATTATATGCAAATTATAAAATAATGGATTTAAGTTACACGAAAACTGATTCTAACAGATGGGGGAGGGATCCAAATAGCTCAACAGTGGTACCAATTACTCAGAGAAATGATTAAACTCCACTTGATGGGGACTCTCTTCAGATCTAATAACAAGTAAAAATTTGATATCCAATTATTGGGGATTTTCAATTTTGAATTCATAATTTAAGGCAATATATTGATTCAGTATTCTAAATTATCCTTTTCAACATTGTGCCTCTGTAATATATTAATAGCAGTAGATTCCATAAACTGGATACACTACTGGTAATCCTCAACTTGCAAAATTTCGTTTAGTGACTATTCGAAGTTAAAACATCATGAAAACATCATGAAAAAGTTTTTCACACTTATGACCGTTGCAGTATCCCCATCATGGTCATATGACCAAAATTCTTGGCAAATAACTCACATTTATGAGCATTTCAGTGACCCAGTAATCACCTTTTACAGCTTTATGACAAGCAAAATCAATGGGAAAGCCATATTCACTTAACAACCAAGTTACTAACTTAATTGCAGTGATTCACTTAATAACTGTGGCAAGAAAAGTAAAAAATGAGGCAAAATTGACTTAACAACAGTCTAACTTAGCAGCAGAAATTTTGGCATCAATTATGGTTGTAAACTGAGAACTATCTGTCTTATTTGTTTCAAAAGTTATCAGCAATACATCCATGAACAACAATTAGCAGTCAGAATACACAATGAGAACTCCTTAATCTCACCCTACATGGACAGACTCAACCCTAGTTTTGACTGGGAAAGTATCTGAGACCAAGCTAAAATCTAAAAACATTAAAGAATTCCTGGAAGCTTAGCATTCAGACAAATCAGCCATCAACAAACACAGAGAAATAAAGCATACTTACATACCGTTCAAATGAAACAATAAAAAGCAAAGAGGACAAAAAGAACACCTCCTCTCCATCAGTCAGAAGCCAGGTAATCAAGAAACTTCTAAGGAGGATACTACACTCCCACCAAAACTATCAGAGCAAGTTTACTGTATATTAACAGGTAACAAATCTCATATTTTCTCACACTGATTATATCACCTAGTTGGGTAATAAGATATTTGCAAGCAAACAACCAAGCACTCAATAGTTCAGCTCTAAGCTATAAATATAATATACTCTCTTCTACATGGACTCTAAAATCTGGAGTACACTTGCAAGTCTACATGTTGGTGAAATAATTGATTTTCTATTATTATCTTCACCAAAAAAAGGGAAGAATATGTTTTTGTGCTGGCAGTGAAAGCTAATGAATTATTCTGTACATCAGACAGAACAAATGCTGGTATTTAACTCAGCTGCCAGTGTGCATGTGCATGCCAAAGGTTTTCATGCTCCATCAGGTAGTTCCAAGAATCCATTTTAAGCTGGAACCTCTTATGTGTCATAAATGAGTACTATTACAGAATGCCAAGTACAAATACTACTCTACTAATGAATGTTGATGTGTGAATTTTTGCCAATACAAACAAACTTCTCCACACCCAGAAGTCAGGAAAAGGTGGAAAAAGATGCACCGGAAACTAACCTATTCTCATCCTCTCCTGATCCTCAGGACCCTATAGGCTGGAGTTGCAGATAGGTGCAGTACAGTTCTCATTGCAGCATAATGGCAAAACCTGATAGGTCCAGTGAACCCTGAGGGGCAGCAATGAGACAAAGCAGGAAAGAAAGTTGGGAGAAAGCAGGAAAGGGCCAGCTTCCAGTCTACCATATACACCCAACTCTCTTCTACCCACCCCTCCCTATTCCCTCCTATCACCACCCAAACCCCACTGGAAACACGTCGCTTCAACTTGAGAGGATGACCCTATGCCATCTTCATCAGATTAGCCATGATGCCATTACATGTGCAAAGCAAGAACTGCATCATCCATGTGTTTTATGCTTGTTGGACAAGGCAGATCTACAGCTTCTTGGAATGTAACCTGTTTATAAGTAGAACATTCTGTATAGACATTTTTAATGAGATGAGTCTTGTACTCATGTAGGGTATGCAAAGGAGTTTTTAACATTATTTAGAAACAGGAATAATTTTACAGCAACCTCTCCTGTTTCTCAGGATCAGCAGCATCATTAGAAATTTTATTTTACTTTATGACTTAGTACTTAGTGCATTATGACTTAGTACTATAGTTTTCCCCAGCATAGTTGGCTAAAAGCAGTAATGGAATGGAATGGAACAGAATGGAAACAGATTCAACCAGAGAAGAACAGAACAGAACAGAATTCTTTATTGGCCAAATGTGATTAGACACACAAGTAAGTTGTCTTGCATAAGTTCGTATACATACAAAGCAACAAAGTAATAATAATCATAATGATACCGATAGGAGGAGTAAGTAGAAAAGATGAAAAGGATACTAGTAATACAGATATACTCTACGGATAAATATATTTAGACTATTGGGATTGGGTGTTCAGCAGAGTGATGGCACGAGGGGAAAAAAACTGTCTCTGTGTCTAGTTGTTTTGGCAACTAGACACTTTCAGAAAGACTTAAGAATATTCTATCCCTAGAAACACATTTCTAATTGAAGACCACTGTATGTAAATTTATTAATATTTTGTTAATATTTTATTAATGACCTTTCATAGCCTTCTCCAATACTGAAGAAATGTAAGGATTAATAAATTCTAAAAAACCTTTTTTTCCCCCTTCAACGGGGCTCCAACTCTTATTTTACAAAATACATACCTGTTCCAATATTACTGGCCAAAAAACAACTGGGACTAAATCTATACTCCCAAATCTATACTTTACCATTCAGGTAAATTCTTTCTATTTATCATACTCCTAACAGACTATGAATATTAAATTCATAATGTAAGAAGAGTCCATATCCTTCCACTCACAATTCCATTACCTCTCAACTTGCAGTTCTGCTCAAGAGAATCACAGTTATATACACACAGAAAAATGGCGTTCTACATCAGTTTATTTTCTTCTCTTAGCAAGCAAAATAGGAGTTAGGAACTAGCAGCAGGCCTACCACACTATAAATACTAGACAAGATAAAATAGTGAATAGCTTCCATGTTCACCACAACCTACATATTTACATTAGCCTTTTAAAGTATGGTAGTTCTTAATAAGTTGATTTGATCTTTCTTTTTTTAAGCCAAGGAACTTCTTCCTCAAGGAAAAATATTTCACTTCTCCTCTTTCTTCAAAAGTCCAGTTGCCTTTTGAAGAAAAAAAAAGTCCACATTTTGGATAGAGAGGACCATTGGTTTGAAAGAGGGATAAAAGATGAGAAGTAAAACATTTTTTTCTTCTTCTTCCTCAAGTAAAAAAAAAAACAGTCCAGTCGCCTTTTGGGGAAAAAAAACTAAAACAGAAAGTTTATCCTTCTTGCAATCTGCACATGCTTTGTTAGAAAGGGAGGGAGAGAGAATCACATGTACCAAGAATGTCCAGCTTGCTGGCAGCATTCCAAGTATCAAGGCAAAACCCTACAGCATTAAGAGTCAATCCAGAACACACTATTCTTTGAGTATATTAGTGCTAGGCTCCCAAGTAGCAAAAAAAAAAAAAGTACCAATGGAACAGCTTGCCCTCGGAAGTTGTGGGAGCGCCATCACTTGAAACTTTCAAGAAGAGATTGGACTCCCATTTGTCAGAAATGGTGTAGGGTCTCCCGCTTGGGCGGGGGGTTGCACTAGATTACCTACAAGATCCCTTCCAAGTCTGATTATCTGTTATCTCTTACTACCTAAATCTTTGTAGAAGGCAGTCTTCATCTGAAATCCAGAAATTAGCACATTGAGCTTAAGAAACATTGTATCTCCAACTGTATTTCTATAAAGTAACAATAAGCAAGTTTTTCTCTTCTTATTTAGCTAAATCTGAAATTGAGGATTTATTTATTTTTTTGCTTAATTTGGTTGCAGTCTTTGGCAAAACACCCATAGCTTTTTCCACCAATAGATTTATAGTATTATGTCATACATAAAACAGCAAGCTATGCATACCTTTAATAAATCTTTTTAATTAACTTTCAATCACCTGATGAAATAGATTTTTTTTTATTTTATCACAAGCTTTTCAATAACACACTTTTAAAGAGCAAGCAAGCCAAATAGTATCTTAACTCTGGGTAAATAAGTACTTTACATGGAACATTTCATATAAATACAACTTAGAAGTATGTACAAAATCAACAGAAGTTACTAAGGAAGAATAACAGCATATAACATTCTATGTTCGGCTCAGTATGCAGTTATTTTGATAGTGAAACACTGGATCACATCAGACCTTAGGCAAAATAATTCTAAAACCAGCCAAAGATGCAGTAAGAGACATTTGAGACGCTTACACTTTAATTTAACTCTTATAGATCTCACTGGATTGTTTTCCTTACAGTTTTTGGCTGTTCGAAGAAATTAACATCCTCTTGTGAGCAAAGGTTAGTAGTATACCTTTTGCTCCAGTCTTCCTTAGTTTTCAGGTTCCATTTTATAAGATATTTTTAACTACCTGCCAGACATTATTTGTGGATCTTTACCACCAATTCATTGAGTCATCATCTATGTTGAGAAGTGATACCCTCTGTTAATGTGTGTTGCCATAGGAAGAAGGTATTATGTCAATTGTTTCTTAACAGATAACAGATAATCAGAGTTGGAAGGGACCTTGTATGTCATCTAGCCCAACCCCCTGCCCAAGCGGGAGACCCTACACCATTTCTGACAAATGGCAGTCCAATCTCTTCTTGAAAGTCTCAAGTGATGGCGCTCCCACAACTTCCAAGGGCAAGCTATTCCCTTGGTTAATTGTTCTCACAAAGAACAAAGTTTCTCCTTATTTCCAGGTTAAATCTCTCCTTGTTCAGTTTCCATCCATCATTCCATTATTCCTTGTCTGGCCTACAGGCGCTTTAGAAAATAGGTTGACTTTTTTTTCATAATTTGTGAAAATGAGAGCAAGCATCACACTTCTGAAGTCTTTTACCAAACATGCAAGTACTGAGAAATATGTTACTTTTTCCCCATATTATCAGAGGATCTGTACATGGATAACTTCTTACTCAACGGAGGGACAAAGAAATTTACACCTTGGAAACAGATTTAGGTTTATTAAATAATGAGGTGCCAAATGAACAAAAATTCTGAATGTTCGAATTCCTGGTAGTATTTTATTCTTATTAAGAACCTGCAAAATAGATAGAACTTGAAACTCATAATATTTAGCTTCTAGAGCAATTGTTCTTCTCATGGGACTCTCAGGAAACTATTATGAGAGGAGAAGCCACTTCAAAATAGATTATCCTAAAACAATTTCTTAAACACCTAAGTCAATATTTTAGTGATCATATATTTCTGTTTAAAATGCTGAAGGAGAGTGAGCTTTAAAGTAGCTGCAAAGAGCTATAGTCCTACAGAATGTTTAAACTGTAATTTATTATTATGGCCAGTGCTGTAGGATATTAGAAGCTGTACCCTAAAACTACTCTAGTGTCACAAGCTCCACATCTAACTAGATCATTATATTAAATTTCTTGAAGAACACACAAACTCACACATATCAGTAATGATACATTAATTATGTAATGGACACAGCTAAGCATTGCGTTAGATGATACTACTGTATTGGGTCTCATTACAGGTGGAGACAAAACAGCGCATAGGAGGGAGGTTCAAAAATTATCCTCATGGAGCCTAGAAAACAACCTGCACCTAAACATCAGCAAGACAAAGGAGATGGTGTTAGACTTCCAGAAGAAGAGAGAGGAACACTTTACATTGAGTGGGGCTGTGTGGAAATAGTTTCCTCCTTTAAATTCCTGGGAGTCTACCTCAGAGAAGATCTTACCTGGAAAATCAACACAACCCAGGTGGCCAGAAAGGCCCAACAGAGACTCCATTTCCTTAGGGTTTTGTGAAAGAATAAAGTGGAACAATGACTGATGACCTCCTTTTACCAGTCCACAATAAGATAGCGCCCTCACATATCGCATTACAGTGTGGTATGCTGGCTTGACAGCCGCGGATAGAAAGACATTGCAAAGGGTGGTGAGCACCACAAAACATTGTGGGCTGTTCCCTGATACCACTAGATGACCTTGCTAGGGCTCGCTGCCTTAGAAGAGTGAGGAAAATCCTCAGGGACGACTCACACCCTGGTCAGCACTTCTTCACTCTCCTTCCATCGGGTAGGAGGTATAGAAGCATAGCCAGCTGCACCAACAGGCTGAAAAACAGTTTCTACCTGTGGGCTGTCAGACTTCTGAACAGAAAATAACTTCATGTCAATGTAGTATGATAGACTTGTGGGGCCGGCGCGTTGTGTAACAAGGTCACATTGTACAATAAATGGGACTGGGTTAGGGACTTCTGTCCTCACTGTGAGCAAAAGCTCTTGTGATTTTAGTTATCCTCTAGTATTGTTGACTCAACTATCATCTCTGAGTATTTTTTTCCTTGCAGGAAAACTGCTGTAGACATGACAAGAAATAGAACTGAAGTCCATTCTGATATAGTAGTTTCAACTGGAATATACTCCAGGAATGTTCTATTATGATGGAATGTTGTCTGGATTCCAATAAGTGACTGAGTCCATTTCAGAGGAGCAAAGAAAGTTAAGATAGCTCCTCCTGAGCAGTTCCCAGAGTATATGTTGCTTGTAAGTAGTTGGCAAGATTTCGTATTACAGGTGAGGAACAACAAAGGAAAGTGTTTAGAAGAGTATCAATGTGTCCTTCTTGGTTTTTGGAGCCTGACATCAATCTTGCCAAACGAAAGCAGTTTCCTCCCTTCAACTATTTGTAGTAATAAAGATGTGCATTTGTAACTTTAAAAAAGAGTAAAGAAAAGTTTACTGAAAGAGGTACTATTTTGGGGAAAGAAAACCAGAAATACAATATATAAGATATCATAGTTATAACAAATTTGGACATCAGGCCATGTTGACATTTTAAGCACTTGTGAAGATATGTATTTAATTGAATTAATGTATGATTCATAAATCACATACTTTCAAGGGGATGGCTTAAGTGGAGCTTCCAATACAAACCAAAATAATATGTTTATTTACTATAATCTTTTAAACAGTATTTTCCCAATATATGTTTTCTTTTGCTCCACTCTATTCTAGACTTTTCACAGTTGTGCACCATGCTTTCTTACAAGTCTCTATTAAGTGCATTTAATATTAAATAAAATATTACACATTCAACACATCTGAATGTTACCAATGCCAACTAAAAATGTTGGATTAAAAAGAGTTGGGTCAGTCCAGTACTAGATGTTATCAGTTAGCCCTCTCACTACCATATTACCGAATATTATTACTTCAGTTACTACAGCTAATTAGTATGTTACATTGTATAATTAGCAATAGGCTACTTTACCATTACTTTTTTGTTGGACTATATAATAGAATGCAAATAAAGTTGCCAAATTCTCTTACATGAGCTAAATATGCATATAAGCAAAGTAAGTTTTTAGACTAGTTGTCTGATCATAATCATAATCCAGTTAATAGTACCGGAACATAATACTATGAATTTGTAATCTGTAGTTATAAAACGTAAATTCAATTCATTCCCTCAGATTCACTATAATTATATCTATTTTCCCATATTCCATATTTCCATACAAAAGTAAAATTAATAATTTATAATAGATGGGGGAGGGGTTGTTCTTTAGGAAAAGAAAAATACCATAGGGCTTCTATACAAGTAACTTCTCCATTTACTTCTTATGATACAAAATGGTTTTTAAAGTGAGTTGATTTTTCTTTATTTTACTTCTAAATAAACACCAATAGACTGGCTATTCTAAGATATACAAAGTAAATGTTACAAAATTTCACACTATTAAAAAAACAAACAAAATAAGATACTATGTCTACTTGGGCATGAGTCTCATTAAAATCCTTGGGACTTACTTTTGAAAAAACATGTCCTGAACTATATCAGTGTAAATCTTCTGTTCAGATAAGACAGAGTGTTCATTAAAACTTCTAACTTATTTGAGAAACCATTTCCTATTTCAAAGCAAAATTGCCTATTATTTTACTACAGTTTGAATCAACTAGAACCCTGCTCTTTTCATCCATATTTTAATGATCTACTGGGCTGCTCAGAGAAGAAACATGATTATGTATTTTGTCAGTAAGCTTCATCAAGTCAAAAGCTCAGAATTCAAAGACCAAAGAAACCAAGAAAATATTACGCACAAATCGCAGTAACTGTCACATCATCTGTGTATGGTTCCAAGTATAAGAAAATAAGGTACTGTACTGGTAGTATTGTAAATCCAGAATAATAAATGTTTTTTCCCCAAGAAGTTTCCACTTCTTGCTCACCCTCCCACAGTTAAAACAAGACTAGAGCCAAAATCAACTAGTCCCTCATATTTTTTCATAGTGCACAGAGATCTGAGAAGAAATGCCACCTGTGGGGCAACAGGGAATATAGCGAGCATACCCTACATATAATTTCAGGAATCAAATGTAACAGCAGCCTCTCTACTGCTTCAAGTACTAGAAGAACAGAACATTAGCTGGTTCATTTCTCTGGCTAATTACCTTATGCAGATATTAATATTCTCTCTGCTATTAGGCCATGGCATATAGCACAACGTTTGCTCCAGAAGCAGAATTAGACTTACACAGTGTATACATACTCTCCCAGTGATTTGTTTTAGTAGCAACATGGGGTACTTTGCTGTAGATTTATTCAAGTATTGCAAGAATAACACAAAACCTCACCACTGCCACAAAAGCTCCTGAAAAAGAGAAAAGTCATGCCTCTTTAGATTTCCTGTGACCCCTTGGCTTTATCCAAAACCTCACACCTTCCACCTATTACCCTCCTATTCCTTTTTTAAAAAACCACGCACAGATAGGATTAACACTAAACAAGTAGTCTCTTTCAGAACAAACTAAGGAGATGATTTCAGCCTTTTATCTCATGGTGATGTGTCTATGCTGCCTGCATTAGATGTTCAACAGTGGCCTGGGAGATGGGAAATATATTGTCAAAGCCAACAATGCTTAAAAAGCAAACCTGTCATTTTATTACAGAACAGCCATCCCTACAAAGGCGGAAAAGGGGAGGAAAGTTTTGTCAGGGCAAAGGGGCATATGGAAGAAAATAAAACAATTTGCCAGTCTTCTGGTTGCCAACAGCATCCTTTCTTTTAGAGGCCCCTCTTAAGCAACTCCATCCCCTTCTCCCCAAACCCAGGTTATTAACAGAACTGGGCTCATTTGACAACATAAACGAATCTGCTTTGGTAGGCTGGGCTCGGCTTTGGCAGGGGTTGGGCTAGATGACTTTCAGGTGCATTTCTCAGCAAGACGCCTCAGTCGCTTGGGGAGTAAAACAAAAAACAAAACACCACCTCGATTTTGCATTGTGGCATCTGGCATTCCAGCAAAGGGACAGAAAGCCGAAGTGGGACCCTACTAACTTTTAGGCGGCGCCTCTCCAAAGGTAGAAAACACCAATTCCAGGCACGAATCGAAGAGGAAGCCGCCAAAGCTTAGTGAGGCATCTCGCTCTCCACCTGAAAGAGAAACGGCGGAGGAGGGAGGAGGGGGGGCTTACCTCTCCAATTTTAGTCGCCTCCACAGAATCGTCGCCTCAAGCAGCGGTTGCTGGTTCCCTCACCAAGCGGCCGAGGGTCCTCCGTTCGTTCCACAGGCGGCTTCGCCTTCCAGGAGAGCCTAAACGCCGTCGACGGCGCCCTTCATCTTCACACACACACACACACACACCCCTCTTCGGTTCGTAGCTTCCCGGCTTCGGGCAAAGAGCTCCGGAGCCTCTCCGAGAGGAAGAGTCCGAGGAGAAGGAGAAAGAAAGAAAGAAAAAAAAAAAAAAAGTGGCGCCGCTGCCGACTCAGCCCTCTCCGCTGCCAAGCCCGGTATTGGCTGCCTAGAAATGTGGGTCTGTCTGAGAATGGAAGGAGGAGGAGGAGGAGGAGGAGGAGGAGGAAAGTCGCTGTCAAAGGAAGAAGGTGAGGTGAGGGGAACCAAAAAAGCACACACAAAAAAAACTTTAAGGCTAAAAAAAAAAAAAGGAGGGACTCCGAGGCGGCGAGGAGGAGCACGCGCCTCACATACACTCGTCGCGAGGTTGCCTCGGCGGGGAAGGCGAAGGGGGACGCTTCGCCCCGGCCGGATCAACTCCGGCGGAGGGGAGCTTCAAGACTAAGCGAGAAGCCACCGCAGCGAAGGAGAGGCGCCTGCTCCAAAGCGAGCGGGAGAGAGAGAGAGAGAGAGGGAGAGAGAGAGAGGAGAGAGGGAGCCCTTCAGCATGGGAAATAGGGGCGGGGGATGGGGAGGAGGGGAAGCCGCCGCAGCCGGCAAGAACAACGCCGAGTAGAGGCAGCAGGTAGCAGGTAGCAGCAGCCTTTCGGTCAAGGGAGCGGGAGGTCTCCCCCTCTCGCCCGCCTGGGTTTTTCTCTCTCTGGCTCAGTCGGCGGAAGAAAGAGGATGCCTCAAGCTTCAGGCTGCGCGGCGCATGAGGGGGTGGCCCGGCTCAGAGATTGAAGCGCGGCCAGATGCCGGAGAGCTCCTCGGACGCGCCGTTTTTTCTCTCCTCCTTTCTTTCCTTCGCGCTTTGCCGAAGGGGGGCAAAACGGACGTATCGCCCCGCGGCTTCCCGGAGTCAACCTTTGGGACGCCGGACGCTGGCGGAAAGACTCGCCGCTCCTCCTCCTCCTCATCCCCCTGCCTGTGGACCGGTCCGACGTACAAAGTATATACCCCACCACCCCTTCCCCGCCTGTGTGCGAGCGACAGGGCGGAAGGATGCGCCCAGATTCGGGGAGAGCGGGAGCGCTCGCAGCGTTGGCTGTAGGAAGTGGGCAGAGTCCTTGCGAGACACCCCCCCTCCCCAGTCATTTGTCGGGGCGAGACTTTTAGGCGTCGCTTTCGCTCCTTTATAGGTAGTTTTATTCCCCGTCTCGGGCCAAGGGAAGAGCCGGCGGGTCTTTTCCAAAGGATGCTTGCCTGCCTTCCCAAGGCCGCGGAGAGAATATTAACGCTGGCTTAATGCCAAGTTCAGGAGTAAGTTGACGCCAACAGCGACGGACCGGTTTGCCCGATAGGGGGCGCCCGCCCCTTGGTTGAGAAACGCATCGGCGCCCGAGAGGATACTGTCCTCCACGCGGAATAGCAATTGTTATTTCTTCATCCTTCCTCTCCCCCCCCCCCACCCCCACCAATTTATCGTGGGCCCAAATGGACGAAGGGCAAAATAGCGAAATTTTGAGACCTCAAAATACCAGAAAAGATCAAGGCAGGGCGATTTTTAAAAAAAAAAACCTGCGGGAAATTGCCTCAGAATTGGGCAGAAATCCGAACCGCTACTTAACCGTAGCAAGATTCTGATTGGCTCCCTGCTTTTGAGAGACGTCCTTGAAATAAATAGGGCTTTTGTTATGCCCACGAGTTTAATCTAATTTTCCAGCTTTGAAAATGCCATAATATGCAAATCTGCCTAGAATTATCCTTAGGATAAATCAATATGTGAAAGCCTACTGTCAGACCTCTTTGAGCTCAAAGGATTATTATTTTTTTTAAATCTGAGAGTATTCAACTTCTGGATTTCCTTCCTCAACTTTTCCATGATCTTTGGATTTATTGGTGCCTGCTTCATCGATGCAGGGTTGACTCAGCCTTCCATCCTTCTGAGGTGGGTTAAATGAGGTCACAGATAGTGGAGGCAATATGCTGACTCTGTAAACTTCTTAGAGAGGGGCTGTAAAAGCACTGTGAAGCGGTATATAAGTCTAAGTGCTAGTGCTAAATGCTATTTTGGAGAAGTTGAAAGAGGACTTTCAAAATGGGTCAAATGCATTCAACTCATAAAGAGCTAATAATTGGGGACTGGAACACAGAATGTTCAAAACCTGTGATGTAAGTGTTCTGACCCAAACCCTTTTCCAATAAAGCAAACAATAACCAAAGGGAACAGAAACTTTTAATTACGAATCCCCAGTTAAAAGGCTGCTGCAAACTAATTAACTTTGATAAGCACAAACCTTGCCAAAACTGTGCGAGACTGCCAAGAATCACAGATAAGAAATATTTCACAACACAAGAGTCTTCAAATACCAACTAAGATACTGCAGTGTCCATGAGGCTGGAGTTTCAAAACGTTTTTGCTTTCTACAAAGAACGTCTGATTCACAGCTGGCTTTTATCTTCTTGAAGGAGGGGCCATGACCTTGCAGCCTTACTCCCGAGTTGCCCATGCTGCTGCAGTTGTTCTTTCCTACGAGCAGCCCTGCGTGCACGCGCACTTGGCACAGGCTCCTCAGGAACCTCCTCATCACTGCTGCCAGCCCCCACAATCTCTGAAGGCAGCAGTCCACTCCCTAATGGTCCTGGCCCTTCATCTGAGTCCTCGCTCTCCTCAGCCATCCACACCTGCTGCTAACCACAACAGTAAGCAGCTTCCATGGGACAATTGCCTATGGACTAGATAGACATGGCGAATCATAAAGCACATTTTTCCGGTCATGGGGTATCACAATACACCCATGTTTTCCTACTGCTTCATGAGCTGAACTTCCCTTCTGGATACAATTCAACGTGCTGGTCATCACCTATAAATTTCTACATGGCCTTTCATGACATGCGATCATGTTATTCCAGGGATGTCTCTCCAGTTATCTTTGCCCATTTTCACTAGATCCAACATGTGTGTTCCAGGTTCTGTCTATTAAGCAGTATCATCTGACAAGACTGAGGGGACATGAATTTTCTGTTGTAACATCTACACTGAGTTTGACATGGCCCTGAGTCTCCTAACATTTCACAACTCCTTGGATACGTAGATGTTTCTTGACTGGAAGCTGGGTAAACCTTCAGTAAGATTTTGGTTTTTCTTATAGCTACGTTAGACTAGTCCTCAGAAACCATTACAGGTAATCCTCAATTTACTACCATTTGTTACTGACTGTTCAAAGTTACAATGGCACTGGAAAAAAAAGACTGATGATCATTTTTCGCACTTATAACTGTTTTTCACACTTATGACAACATCGCCATGGTAATGTGATCAGAATTTGCATGTTTAGCAACTTTATGATTTAGCAAGAAAGGTGAATTTCAGTCTAAATTCATTTGCTTTTACGCCATGCCTACTATAGTATTTTTTCCCCTCGGGCTCTTAATTTTCATCCTAGCAAATTCTCCATTCTTTTTCTTTGGCATTATCCAACTGTGACAAGAATAACTCCTATAAAAGAACACATTGCCTTTAAAAAATAAATTCATGGGCCTAATTCACATAACGCAATGCTGCAACTGATAACAGATAACAGACAACAGGTAATCAGAGTTGGAAAGGACCTTGTAGGTCATCTAGTCCAACCCCGTGCCCAAGCAGGAGACCCTACACCATTTCTGATAGATTGGAGTCTATGAGAAGTACATAAAAATGAATCAACAGACTTTTGATAATCTGATCCATAGGATGCCTTATTAAGGAAAACACTACAGTATGGACCCCTCGACTCCAAAACCATGTTTCAGAGAAAAGGAGACCTCCCCCCATTTAGTGAATACAGCTTATATAGTTTTATCAAATTACATGGTTACATAACACTTCCTGTTTCCCATATATGGACATTATACAACGTTTTCATAAGAAAATTCCAACTTTCCATGGACAACTCCCAACATTCTCATTATAGTCAGATTTCCTGTTCAAATTCAAATTCCAGAAGATTATAAGAAAACATTAATATCTCTTAATGTGACGTCTAATGTCAGAACGCCCCAGCACATCTCTAACTTATGCCAAGTACATAGTTTTGCAAACTTGTATTATTTCTAGCAGAAAACACATTACATAACTGTTCTGAGCTTTAAAAGTTCAGACTGCGAACACAAAATGGCTTCAGTTCGGCTCCTCACATTCTCAGGTGTAACAACCAAATTTTCACCTAAAACAGAGTCCAATCTCTTCTTGAAAGTCTCAAGTGATGGCGCTCCCACAACTTCCAAGAGCAAGCTGTTCCATTGGTTGATTGTTCTCACTGTCAGAAAGTTTCTCCTTATTTCCAGGTTAAATCTCTCTTTGTTCAGTTTCCATCCGTTATTCCTTGTCTGGCCTTTGGGTGCTTTAGAAAATAGCTTGACCCCCTTCTCTCTGTGGCAGCCCCTCAAATATTGGAAGACTGCTATCATGTCTCCCCTGGTCCTTCTCTTCACTAGACTAGTCATGCCCAATTCCTGTAACCGCTCTTCATATGTTTTAGTCTCCAGTCCCCTAATCACCCTGGTTGTTCTTCTCTGTACTTTTTCTGGAATCTCAACATCTTTTTTATAGTGTCGTGACCAAAGCTGGATGCAGTACTTCAGGTGTGGTCTTACTAAGGCTTTATAGAATGGTACTGATTTCTTTTAAGCCTGATCATAATATCATAATTTTATTCAAACGTATAAGCTATACTGACAATGAATGTTGTGCTAAATAAAAAAATATAATCAATTGGATGTTTCTATTAAGGCACTATTAGAAATAGACTTGTGGTGAAAATTGTGTGGATTAATCCTGCCCACCAGTAACAGTTCATAGCATGCAAATGCGAGTAGATAAATAGGTACCACTTTGGTGAGAAGGTAACAGCATTTCAATGTGTAGTCATGACCATGGACATGTCTTTGGACAACGCTGGCTCTCTCAGAAATGGAGGTGAGTACTGCCCCCATAGAGTCAGACATGACTGGACAGAGGGAAACATTACCTTTACCTTTACTTACAAACTTAATCCAGACTTGACATTGCTCAAGATAGAGTTGCTGAATGTATAAAGTCCAGTTTTGAAAGCATGTTATTAAAATTCCTGCCCAGTACAACTGCTTACAAATATTAGTTCTCCTTCTTAAATATATTCTTTGAGTCACTTAAAGTCAGCTTTCACATGTCAGTGTGATTGATCACTGTGTTTCCCCTCTGAGAGCAAGAGAGAAAGGAGGGGAAAAAAATCCTTCACCATCTCTGTTGATTAGATTTATTTTCTCTCAAGGTCTCCTGTTCTTTTGATGCTCCTGATTCACTTTTGTTTGTTTGTTTATTTCTATCAGCAGGTTCCCAGCTATCTGACAGCTTCATGTCACTTGTTGACCTGTTTTCATTGAGCATATTTTTTAACAATGCTGTGAAAAAGCTGTGCAAATTAGAGCTGAAGTTTCACCTACGGTGATCTATCGCTTTTGATGGTATTCTTTGATTGAATTTCCGTTACGATTTATTTCCAAGAATACATCAAAAGATGGTTAATCTAATGATCAAAATAAGAACTAGTAGATGAAAGTAGTTCATTAAACAACTGGAAAGTAATCCTGGAAATTATATAATGGTCACCAAATTTGCTTAATCTTCCTCTCTTCCATATTATTTGTATTCATGCAGTGTTCTATATTGCGTCTTTCTGTCTGTCTGCCTGTCTCTCTATATCTATCTATCTATCTCTATCTATCTATCTATCTATCTACCTACCTACCTACCTACCTACCTACCTAATCTATCATCTACCTATGCAAATGTAAATGGTTTTTATGGAGTGTAGTTGTACACATAGTATCTCCTTGAAATTTCTGTAGCAATATATTATGCATTGCTGGTTTGGTAGATCTGTCACAACTTCACCAGAGCCTCTTTAGCAAGGCTGCTTCAGGGTGACCCAGGATGGCCTTCCTGGTTGTCGTAACAGTCCTGTGGCACAAGACCACACCATACTTTGCCCAATTCAAGCAATCCCTTACTTTGTCCTATTACCACCTCTCACAATATGGATGCGGGGTTGGACTTTGAAAGTCCAGGCTAGTCCCACTCCTACAACACAAAGCAGATATGACCAGCACAAAGAAGCATCTCATATAAATGTATGAGTATTCATTCTCATCGTATGTTACCGGTGCCAAACATGGACACTTGCAATAAAGCATAAGTGAAAGTTAATCACTGCGGAAATGAAATGCTTGAGGAAAGCTGCCAGAGTGACCAGAAGGCATAAAATAACAAAAATGAGATCATAAGAGAAAGAACTGGAATAGAACCAATCTTAAACTACATACAAAGACAGCAAGTTAAGTGGTTTGCTTACCTGGAGAGAATGTCTTGGGATTCTATACCATGCAAGGCATACACAAAAAGAGAAGAACAAAGAACATGAAGCAGAGACAACATCAAATAACAATGGTTGAGGATGCCAGAAGTGCAAGAACCAGAACTTTGTGTCTCCCTCAATACCCTAAAGGATAAAAGAGGAAGTTAAGAAGAAAAAGAAGTTGTACATAGCAGCACAGCAAAAATCAATCTGAAAAAAAGACACCTTGCCAATTTCTGGTACAAATCCAAGATCTGAAACTTCAACAGTCACTGGACTAGTACAACTAGATATAATAATAATAATAATAATAATAATAATAATAATAATAATAATAATAATAATAATAACAACAACAACAACAACCTTTATTGTCATTGTACATATATACAACAAAATTGATTTTGCTCTTGCTGGTGCTATCCACAACAAAAATACAGTACAACATAAATAATATAGAAAACAGTCCTTATACAAGTAATGAGGAAGAAACCAGTCATATGTTTCCATGTATGCATGGAGTGATTGTAGTTTTTTTAGGAGTCAACAACCCATGGATAAAAGCTGTTTTTAAACCTGTTTGTCCAGCTGGATATGCTTCTGGGTCTTCTGCCCGATGGTAAAAGTGCGAAAAGACACTGACCAGGATGTTAATAGTCCCCTTACTCTGCTGAAACAACGAGGCCTGGCAATGTCATCCAGTGGTGTTTGGGGGCAACCAATGGTTTCTTGTGCTGAATTTATCACTCTCTGTAATGCCTTCCTATCCGCAGCTGTTGAGCTGATGGGTGGGTGGCAAGAATACCCCTCACTACTTTCTTTAGACTTTTTTTTAAGTTTCTAATGGAATGGTGAAAAACTGAAAAAGTTTTATTTTATTACTGAACTGACTAGACAGAGAAATAATGGGAGTGCCTTTTTGTTTTGTTTTGTTATTATTTCATTGATGAAAATGCTAGTCCTGTCTGATCTCATTTAACCCGATAAAAAATAACAAAGGCTGCCATTTTAATCATAATAAACCTAATCATCAAAACCTAAAATCAAAACTTCATTTTTATCTTTCTCAAGCAAGAGGTCCAAATGTGGTCTTCAAGTAGAAATGAAGCTACATAGGCTTTCATCAAACTAGTCTGTTTTGCCATCTTTGCCAATTTGTTAATTTCACAATCCACTCTTCAGTTATGGAAATTAGTGTATCTTCCCCTCTGGATATGTAAAATTCTTGGCACCATTATTCTGTATAGAAACAAAATCCCATGTTTTATTTCAATCTGCTTATCAATGATACTTTCAAAAAACTTATAGTTTTAATTTAAATCCATTTTTGAATCAATGTATCTGAACCCAATATTTCTTGGCAGTTCTTACATGCGCACCAAAGATAATATAATTACCTATCTTCACATTGATTAAATCTTCAGTACTTATTTGATATTCCCTTGAACATCTTTGACAATTTCTCAGGGGTTAAATAGCCATGATACCTCATTAAAAACTTTATTTCCTTTCCTTTCTTTTTAACTGATACCAAGGGCAAGAAATGGGGTGAAGGGAAGTGTGGTTTGCATGGAACCCTATACTGTTTTTGTGGTCAAAGCAGAGGAAGATTATAAAATCTGGAAAGGGCTGTATTAAGCCAATTTCATTTCCACCCAGAGTATATATGAAAGTCTAGCAATTTGATGGTTCCAGTGTAGTAAAGCTCTAAATTTGATTTTAAGGCTAAAATAGGCATTTATTGTTACTGAAAAGACAATGACTTAGTTTCTATGGGTCTAATTAGTAATTTTCCTCCACAAAATGTCTTGGGACCATTTGCAACAAAGTTGTGTGAGAGATGTTTAAAATAGAGTTCCAAAATACAAAATTATTAAAGCTACCAGAAAGAAGCAATAAAATAAATGGCAAATGAACATACACTTAAGTTTATTCTATTTTTTTTTGTATGAATTTTTTGTGTTAAGATATACTTATACATAAAGTGAAAGTACTGAATATACATCACACAACATTTTTGTTCTTAAATTTGTTGATGTTTTATACACGCATACATATCTATGGAACCATGTTTGGTGACCCAATAAATGCCTTCATACAATTGATTTACACATAATTGCGAAAAGTATATGTAACCATCTGCAGCAATTACCCGATTCTTGTAGCCTTTATCTTATAATTAAATTAACCTTCTACAGTAAATTCCACCAGTGCTGAATTTTATAGCTCATGGTTCCATCTAAAATTTAAAAACACAGGTGAAATAAAAATGATCTGGCATAAAAAGGGTTTTACAGATTCTGATATGACCTCATGAGGGAGTCATAAGCAACTTTTAAGTGAGAGGTTTCAGCAATTATTGAAATTCAAGCCAAAGGAGAAGCACCATGAGAAGTAATCTCCTTTTAATCTCAGCAAAGTGAGCAGAAAATTTCAGAACAAGTTTTGAGAAATGACCCGTCTGTTAGAACCATCCACCAATCATAGCAATAAGTGTTTGTTTTCCTGGTGGTTTGTAACTTCTAAAATTGTACATAAGTGTAGTAAGGTTGGAAGTTTCCTATTAGTGCAATTGAGTATTTGTAGCCTTTATTTTAAATTTTGTGTCTTCAAAATAAAAAAATAAAAAGGTTTTTTTGCGTGGTAACAAAAAAAATCTAAAGATGATTAGTCTACTGCTAGTGCTAAATAAGATTAAGCCTCGGGTGAGATAGTCTAATGAAAATTGTGTAAAAGTTATATTTATTCTTACCCATCCAATGAAATCAATATTTATGGTTAGGAGTTGTATACATTAGTTTATCATTTAAAGGATTTGCTAAATTGCAAATTTTGAAAATCTCTGTGATAAGAGGATTTAAATTTATTTTCTTTTGCTTGTAGTTGTCCAATAACTGACTTATTTATTCATTCATTAATATATGTTTCTGTAAAAGGAAATGTGTGTTGCCAAATGCAGAGAAATTATGCCACCTCCTGTGTTTAGATGGGCTTCCATTTGCAGTGAAAACTGGAGTGTCTGCTTCCAACTTTTAATCCCTTTACATTAACCAAATTGTCCCTTTTAAAAAGCCCCCAAGGACTTTTAGTTGACTTTCAGTTACTGTTTCAAATAAGCTCAGAAAATGCAATGTATATTCCTTCAGTCATTCACTTGTAAGACTGTCATAGGATTATTATCTCATGAGTATTCTTTTCCCCCCTTTTTCTGGCAGCCTGCCTTCTCCCATTTACAAGTGCACAATAGATGGGAATTTGGTGTTTGCAGCTTTTATGTACCTGTAATTGTGAGGAAAAAGCACTGTGTGGATTTCTAGCCATGAAAAGAGTTTGCATCCCCATAGCATGAAAACATATGCATTAAGCTGCCCAAGTAATAAATTGAAATCAATTTTTTGGCTTTCATCCAGTTTCACTTAATTGAGGATAGAATCACTTATCTCTGTGGGCTTATACAAAATCTGGTCATGTCTGAGAAAAGAAACAATCTTATTTTAAATATACCTTCATTTCCCCCCTTTATATAAGGTTTTTTTAACCAGGTGTCAACATGCCAGTAAAATCATGTCAAACACATTCTATGATCTTGAGTCTAATCCATACTATATATATGAAAGAATATTTATGAAATGCTTCACAACTGAGCTACAATTTCTTCTATTTCCTTCTGTATGTTTCTGAGTTGCCTGATTAGATTCTCTTTTGCCAAATGCTGCATACACCAATTAAATTAAGCAAATTTTCCTAGGGGAGAAGCTGTATAAGACAGGAAAGATAAAAAAAATGGCTTGCAAATAAATGGCTTGCTCTTTCTTTGTTGAATTATTCACAATTTTCTCCTTAATACAGTAATTATATCATAAGCCACTGTCAAGGTAATGAAGATATTCTTTACTTTGTATCAGATACTATGCAGTAATGAGAATTCTCTATATACGGTGTATATGGTAGCAGGTTTCAGCATTATCTTTAATTGATACAAAGCAATATACTAAAATTACTTGGTTCGTGCTCTCTGATTTACATGAAAATAACGGGTCTTACCCACAAGGAAAATTGAAAACCCGACAAGAATTACAAGAGCGAGGATTTAAAATTGATCAGTGGGTGTACCTTCAAATTCATAGTAGATATAAACAAGATATTAAGGAATTTGGAATCTACAATAAATTACAGACTTTAGACAAAATTCTATTAGGATCGAGCAAAAAAAATATATCTAAATTTTACAAACATTTATTAGAAACTGAATTAGAACAAGAAATTGTCAAAGGAAATATGATTGCGTGGAGCAGAAACGTGGGACGGAGCATTACGCTAGCAGAATGGGAAAGGATCTGGAACAGGAACATTAAGATCACGAAATCAGCAGCTTATAAAGAAAACGCATATAAAATGTTTTATAGATGGCACCTGCCCCCTTCGAGATTGGCGAAGATGCACCCCAACACGAGCCCCAATTGTTGGAAATGTCAAAGCATAGAAGGTACCTTCTTCCATTTGTGGTGGTCGTGCAAGGAAACCCAGAAGTACTGGCAAAAATTAGGCGCTGGCTAGAGGAAATAACCAAGGAACAAATAGAGTACAAACCAGAGTCCTTCCTTCTAGGAATTTTCGATAAACAAATACCCAAAAAATCGAAGTATATTGTAATTCATATCTTAACCGCAGCCAGACTGGCATTTGCCCAGTGCTGGAAATTATCTTCCATTCCCTCTGAACATATGGTTATTCAGAAAATTTTACAATGCGCCGAAATGGACAAACTAACCCAAGCACTAAAAAATAAAGAATCCTCATCATATTACAACAATTGGAATCCTTTGTATAATTGGCTAAACCAAAGATAGATCATCTCTAGGAAAATTATGGCCGAGGGCCTCCGAAGCAGAGATAAAGAAAAGCACCGCCGATGATACTTTTGAAGAAGAAAGGATCTTACAGACAGTCACAAAATATGGTTTTATTTTAACTGTTTTCCCTACTCTATCCTTCCCCTCCCTTACTCTTCCCTTTCCCCTCTCTTAGGCTTTCCTCTCTTCCCCTCTTGGTCTATGCCAAGGCCTATTTTTCTTTTTGTTGTACATAATTTGTAGTTGTGTTGTTCTTTTAAAGGTAAAACTAATAAAGTATTTTTCCAAAAAAAAAGAAAATAACGGGTCTTAGTTGGTATTTTTAACATATAAAAAATAGATGTTACTATGGAGCTGATTTTATCAGTAGAGGAAAATAGATTGAATACATCAATTATTACCCCTGCTTAAATACTATTGTAATTATTTCATAGTAGATGTGATACTTGGGAGAACTTTAAGCAGGAATATTTATGAATAGATTTGACAATCAAAGATACCTAAGGCTGATGCGGTTCTAAGTATATATACCTTTGCAGTCTAAATCCACAGAAGACTCTCTAGCCCAAGATAGTGCCAACTCTATTACAATGGTCATATTGATGAGGAATATAAACCTTACTTCTATTGAAACCTTACTTATTTGGTAGTAACTCAATTATTTTATTTTAATATGTATATATTATTACTATTATTCAAATTACACGATGACTCTCTATAAAAGGATGTATTTGAAACCATTTTTTTTGGGGGGGGGGGTTTACATGTCCACCAAGCATGAACATTTACAGATGATAATTGCTGGCTTGATCATTTTACAGAAGTTCAGCTTTCATGAATTGTAGGAAGTACATGTAGTCCTCGACTGAATGACCTCAATGATCCCAAAATTTCTGTTACTAAGCAAGACATTTGTTAACTGAAGTTTTGCCCCATTTTATGGCCTTTCTTGCTACATTGGCTAAGGGAATTGCTGCAGTTATTAAGCTAATAACCTGGTTGTTAAGTGAATCTGGCTTCCCCATTGACTTTGCTTGTCAGAAGGTCGCAAAAGGGGATCCACATGACCTTGGGACACTGCAACTGTCATAAATATGAGTCGGTCACCAAGCATCTGAATTTTGATTATGTGACCATGGGGATCTGCAATGGTCATAATTGTAGAAAATGGCCGTAAGTCACTTTTTTCAGTGCTGCTGTAACTTGAAAAAGTCACTAAATGAACTATTGTAAATCGAGGCAGTGGTGGTAGCTGTTGGGAATTTTAATTCAGCAACAACTGAAGGTCATGGGGTTCCTAGCTGCCACCTGTTCTTTCATCATCAGAGAGCATGCAAAACTGAAAGCTTCACAGTATCCTACAGCTAAGGACAGACATAGTGAAAGAGATTGGCTCAGTTAGTCAAGAAGTGAGGCAAGTCTGTAAATTCCCTCCCTTATTTATTCATTTTATGTGCTAAATATATAAAGGTAAGCTGGGATGGAAGAAGATGTGTGTAGTTTTAAAATTGGAGACAGCCCCTCTCAGTGTTCTGAGTAATGCACCCATTGCAAGCAGAACTCCAAGGCAGGTAGATTCCTCTAAGAACGTGTTTATTGGATACATCCTATTTGCACAGCCCATGAAAACCAACTCTGAAGGTTCCCACGGTTTCCACCTAATTAAAAGAATAATACTTCCTCCCCTTCTCCAGTGTCATGAGTCACATTGTCCAATGAAAGTGGCTGACAGGCTCCTCTCCTCCTTCCCCAGCCATCTCTTACTATGACCTTTGGTTCCCACAGGAAAACTTTTTTTAATTTTGACTGTAAGCTGGGCTATCTACTTCCCCTCCTCTCCCTCTTTCTCAGGCTTCATGGCAACTGTGAGACAGAACAAGATGGCTTCATCCAGGCTTGCTTCAGAGTTGACAGCCACATCAATAACCTGCACTGTGGTGATGACATTAACCTGACACTAGCCAAGAACCCCAGAAGATCTGCAAGATTCAATAATAAAAGATAAGGTGTATAGTGGAAAAAAGGACTAAAATTAAATACAAAGTAAATCAACCTGTTGAGAACGGATACATCCACCAGCCTTAGAATTGACAATGAAGGCATGGAAATGGTAGATAGCTGCCTTTTAGGATCAACTACCAACAGTTAAGCAACAAGTATGCAAGAAATATACTGTACTTCAGAATAGCACTTGGTAAAGCATCCATGAAGGCCTTGGAAAGTTGTGTGGACTTCAACTCCCAGAAGCCCACCTCCAGTCATGTTAGCTCAGGAATTCTGGGAGTTGAAGTCCACAAGTCTTAAACTTGCCAAGTTTGAAGACCCTTGAATCCAGATGCAAAGTTCAGAACAGTGCAAGCCTTTCTAATTCTCTGTGATACTCTAGGAAAGCAAAAGTTGAACCATAATGAACCAGGATAGTATTGAAGTTTTTGATCTTTGTTGTTGGAGAAGATTGGACAAGAACACAATCAATTGGTTCATCAAATATATCATTCCAGAATTCTCATTGATGCTTTAATGATCAAGCTCAAACTATCCTATTTCAGAAACACTATGTGAAGACCTACCCCTCTGGGGAATGCTGCAACGTTGGAAAAAGTGGAAGGAAATAGTAAAGAACCATCAGCAGCAATGTTGTAACGGGTGCATTGTTGGAAAACCTGAAGGACCAGGTTAGAATCATTCAGATCATCAGGAGGAAAATATTCTAATGGTTGCTAAGTCTTGATGTCAACTCAATGGCACATAATCATGAATAAATTATATTCTTGAATAAATTATATTACTTTCTTACAGCTACATTTAAAAACATTTATTTGTTTTTAAAATGCATCTTATTAAGTTAAAAATAATATTCCCTCTTCAAAAAGAAATGGTGATTTATTTTGTTGAATTGAAAAATTAACATGACAACCCCCCTTCTCTCTCCCTCTCCCTCTCCCTCTCCCTCTCCCTCTCCCTCTCCCTCTCCCTCTCCCTCCCTCCCTCCCCCTCTCTCTGTATGTGTGTGTGCATACACATGTTTCTGAAAAGGTTAAATTTCCTGAATTTAAATGATGGTAAATAAATCTGAGAATGAGATGGGTGGTACCTTCATCTGATAAATAAATAAAAAGAAATACATAAGGACTTTGCTACAGTGTCTATGGACAACCAGTAGTATCAATGTTAGAGTCATTTAAAGCAGGGGTGCCCAACCCCCAGGCCACATCCTAATACTGGGCCAGAGCCCATTCAGAACTGGGCCATAGAAGTGGTTGAGCGCATAGATGTGTGCCCGTGTGTGCAAAGCTGCATTTGTGAAAGTAGCATGCATGCATGAAACCACCTTCTGCTGCTGCCTCCATCAGTCTGAGCTAGAAAGATTGGAGACAGCTGATTTAAAGGACAAGATAATCTCATGTAAGAGAAGAATACAACAGAACAGAATAGGAATGAAACAGTAATGAAGAAAACGCTCTGTGTAAAAAGCTAAGCAGAGAGAAAGACATTATTGAAATGGTATTGACATTGGAAATCCTGTAGGCTAAATGAAGCTGCTTTTATGGTCCACTGTGAGCATTTCCCATAGTGAACCTCTCCCTTAGCATGATTTGGTTTGCCCTCCTCCTGTGTTAAATTTCTTACTAGTCCTCGACCAACCTCCAAGTGAGATTATAATCTTAGCCAAATTGACAATATTCTCTTCCTCGCCAAAAATGAATTCTAAGCTGCTTGATTCCCTGGGCAGCTAAACATTCTGAGTCATCATCCCTTTTCAGCTGATAAATGTCAGATGCTATACAAATGCAGAGACATTCACATACAAAGCCTGAAATTTTGTATGCATTTGTTTTATATTTTGGTTCAGAAAGAGCTTTGCAAGGAGCTGGCAAAACTGAAGCAACCTAAATAAAGGATTTAAAATGGAATATTACTAGTACTTTTAATAAAAAATCAATTAGTAGTCAAAAGATTGACAGAAAATATGCATATTCACAACTTTTCTACACGTGTGAAAGTGTAGATTTGTACAATGTGTGGTAATCAATTTCAAGTAAATAATTTAAAAATGGAATACATTTTATTACACACCATTTTTTTCTCCTATTTCTTCTGTTCCCTGCTCTTCTAGCAGAAATCTCTTCCTTTTTAACAACACCCACGTTTTCTTTCCAAATTAATCGGATAGTCCACATTTTGTAGAGCTAGCAAATGCCAGGAAATTAAACATTTTTTAAATGCCATTTTTCTGTTTCCAGGATTATCATGCATTTCAGGGAATTTTAAAATTCCTTGGCATTGGTTTATGCAAGTGTGAATTTCCATCTGTGCCAAGAATCATTCCAAGATACAAGCTATTTTATCATTACATTTTCCTTTGTAAAATAATTTTCTTCTATTTTATTACACATTATTTTATATTAAATTTTACTTATGACTAATTCACTATACAACGTCCATAGTTTTACCAGGGTTGTGTCTAACTAAAGTGATTCAATGATTGATCTGTATGGCTATTAGTTTCATTTCTATACATCAGATTTGTCATATTCCTTCTATTTAAAATTGGTATAACTTTAAGCCAAACAGGAATTATTCAATAATATTTGCTAATTTGTGTTACCTGAACATTTTTAAGCATTATGAAATAGTGAACTGACATAAATGATATGACTGGAATTATAAATCAAATTATCTCAAATTATCCCATTAGATCTTTATAGTATTTCTATATTAAAATATATTATTCAGAAGCCATGTTCCAAACCCTTGTGTTATCTTAACTACTACTATTACAGTTGTGCTGGGAACACTGAAGTGCTTCCGGGTTGAAAAAAATTGAATGGTGAGATCACTGTTGCCTGGGGAACACCTAGTTGGAAACTCCTTTCATGTCCCCACTAAGTTGTCCATTGAAATGGAGCAGTATATAAGTCTTATGTGCTGTTGCTACTTGCAGTCACCCATTTCAAATTGGTAAGCAGGACTGGAGCTTGAATACCAGCCTACCAATCATCAGCAGTTGAATACCAATCATCTGCCAGTGTCCTAACTTCATAAGCCACCACGCTCCTTCTTTTAATTTATAAATCATTGATATGGTGTGCTGAATTGAGACAACTCATACACTGGCGGTATGAGCCATTATTAGAGTGCAGGTTCACCTGGAACAAATAATTTTGATTAGTAGCACAATTTCACAACAGTTCTTCATGTTTTTGATATTTCTTTTTGGGGGAAACGTCAATCTACTTTGTCAACCTTCTTTAAAAAAAAAAAAACACCTAAAAGTACATTTCTAAAGATTACGAACTGTAATCTTTAACAGCCAGACTAATAAAGGTTATATAAGCAGCCAACTGCAAACTTCTTGCTAGCTCTGGAGAAATCTATTTTGTTGTCAGATCACAGAAAGACGTTAAGGAAGAAACTCAGAATGTATCAATCATAATTTACAAGAAGATATAGTGATTCTAAATTGGAAATAATCCAGTTGCTAACTCTATCCCTTGTAACCCTATCCCTTTCATATCAATTGATCTTGCTAAAAGGAACTCTGAAGATCTAAGATATTGTTTGGGGAGCAGGTGAATCACTTTTGGTTTTAGACTGCTGCCAAGAAGCGTGACATTAAGCACCTTCTGAATCTGAAGATTATAGGTTTTTAAAATTTCTATTGAGATTCTTTTGCTGATTTTTGTTTGTTTGTGTTATATGTATTCTGGTCTGGTATGTATCAGTTTAAACTGATTATGTTTAGCTGATTGTCTGTGATCATGCACATATGAATACATTCAACTTTGTTTTGTTGAAAATAATAAAATGTATAATTCTTTGTTTAAAGTGCCTTATATTACAGTCCATTTGCAGTCCAGTTACTGCGTATTGCATTTGTAAAGAGGTTTTGAAATCAAAATGTTAGGTAAATTAGGCAATCTTACCTCTCCTCTTGCTCTCTGCTTCTCTACCCGCCCATCTTTTATTCTCAGTTTTCTTTTTCATTGTTTATTCTAGTATTCCATTATTTTGTTAATGTTATGTTTATATTTCTTTTCATCTCCCCATTTTGATTGTTGTAAGCTGCCTAGAGTAGCTCTACAGAGTGACAGACAGCAAAAAAATTTTTACAAATAAATAAATTTAGAAAATGAATAATATATTACTTAACGTCCGGGGGTCCTTATTATTTAAGTTTCAATTGTAATAGTGCATACCTTGACCACAGATAGACAATTTGGTGTAGTGGTTAAATTGCTGCCCCCAAAAAACAGTGGACTGTGAGTTCTAGGTTTCATTCTAGGAATGAAAGTCAACTGGGTGACTTTGGGACAACCCAACCCAACTCATACAATTCTTGAAAATAAGATGCAAGATAATACAGTATGTATAAGAAAGGCAGGATAAAAATATAATAACAATACTTGGATTTCAATAATAAAGGATTCTTTTTAGCAAACAGAACACATCAAAGGTCTTTTTTGAGTTGACATAGAGGTGATGATACAATTTCTCTAATGTTGTAACTTATAGGATCAGCTATTAAATAAGTGTAATCTATTATTAAAGGCACTCTAGTCTTATCAATATGTAACCAAATTAAAATCATATGTGAATTTTAATTAAAAAAAATAAAGAAATTGCTGTTTTACTGATATTAAAAACAAATATTGTATAAATTTAAAATTATTTAGGCATTTTATATTATGGAACATGGCTAGATATTGATCCATAAAATGTCCCATAAGTAAACCATAACAATTTCAATTCATAAAGTAAACCTCTGATCCAAAGCATATTTTTGGAACCAAGTATAATTGGTTAGTTTGACTAGTAACTAAGGCTGCACTGCTTTGTGTTTGATTCCAAAAATGTGCTTTGGATCACAAGGGGTTGAATGTAGCAGTTGTCTTATATGTTTAAAGCCGGAGTGTCAAACTGGATTACTTCAAGGGCCAGATCAGCATTGTAGATCTCCATGGGCCGGGGTGGGGTGGGGGATGAACACTGCCTGCACACCCTGCTGGCCAAAACATATATGTTCCCCACACCCCATTTTCAGCCTAGATGGCCTCCTGAAGCACTTTGCCGGCCAAAACAGGGTGGGGGAGCTGTGCGCAGCCCCTGTGTTGCCCATTATCATCCTGGACAGCCTCCTGCAGCACTCTGATGGCCAAAATAGGTCACAGGGCACCAAACATGCCCCTCCCCCATGCCCCATTTTGGCTGGCAAAGTGCTGCAGGAGACCATCCAGGTTGAAAATGGCATGGGGCCACCGCACATGCCCACCCTGTGCCAGAGGCACCATGGGCCATCCTTTGCTATTTCCAGGCCAGGCCTGTGGGCCAGATTTAAGCACCCCATGGGCCTGATCCAGCCCACGGGCCTTGAGTTGACACCCATGGCTTAAAGTATCAGAGTCTTTACTCAGGATCTTATCAAAATTACTGGGTGTTACATTTTGGGCATATTCGTATGAGTTTTATATTACTTGGTTATTATAAACATTGAACCTAAGGCCTTAACATTTGTACAATTTATAACATTGTAGAACAATAGCTACTTGCAGAGGCAGTAATACATCAATCAAAAAAAGAACAGGAGCAGTGATTCACTATCCTTGACAAACACACCTAAAACAATATTTAAGTTATTTATAATTATTATCATTGGTCTATAAAACAAGCCATGTCATAGTTTGGATGCTGACTTAATCTTATTTGGAGCAGCCATCAGTTAAGTATTAGTTTTATGTTTATTTAGCTCAGAAACCAGCTTGTGCAATAGCAAAAAAGGAAAAGGAAAAAAATTACAGTCTTTGCAATTAAGAAATCAAAACTGTCCATATTGCTTCCATATAACACCCTACATTAAAAAAAACTATATCTCCTTTTTTTTTGCTTTTTAAAACCTTACTACATTATCCATCTGATCTAATAAAAATAAACTCATTTGTGCACCTCTTTTATTTTAGATCTTTTACTCAAGAAAATGTTCTGTCTTTCTCAATCATCCATATAAGGTAACATTAGGAATGTGTGACCAATTGACTCAGAATCCCTCAAGTAACATGAACAGGGATAACTTCTAATGATAACACAGTACAGTCTGTCTGTATGCTAATAATCATTGTCTCTGGAGAGATGGGCAGCATATAAGATTAATAGTAAATAAATTAAATAAATAAATATATTAAATAAATATGTGGAAGAACATTAAAATGAATGCTTTTCTTTCTAGTTAAAAATATGCATGTAAATAAGTATATTTAAATTTTTGTGCATGGGAAAGAAAGAGAGAGAAAATAAGACCATTTTCAAAATGAAGTCATAGCAATTTTTGATTGTTAGTAATTATTTATATTGAATGTTACATTCCAGAAAGCAGGAAATTAGAGAAGATTGTTCAGTGTTTAAGAAGGATGAAAAAAATACATTTTCAGCACCATGGACAGAGTGCACATAGCTAGCTCACTGCAATCAAAAACCTCCATTCCTTACTTTGAATGCCATTTCAAAACCTACAGTTATTTCAATCAGAATAGAGCTTGAAGGGACCTTGGAGGTCTTCTAGTCCAGCCCACTGCTCAAGCAGGAGACCCTATACCATTTCACACAAGTGACTGTCCAACCCCAATCTCTTCTTTATATAATAAGTCTCTTCTCTATATAACAATACATATTGTTATATAGAAACTCCATATGTATTGTCAAAGTACAGAAGATCCCTAATTATTTTTTTAAAAATACTTAATCCCAGCTGGTCATCAGAATTGTATTTCTGGAAAGTAACATGAAATACAGAAAATTTAAGAAATGAATTCAGCTTTAATGAATCTATCATTTAGGAATGTTTTATTCACTGGTTATTTTTAAGCTATATATTTTTCCTCTAAAAGATTACTTTCATATGTACAAATCTCTTAAAAAATTGAAAATTTTTGAACATTGGGCATTTAAAGAATTTATACTTCTCTCTCTATTACATATGTAATCATAAACATATATAATCTGAAGTTTTTGTTCTGATTATTCTCTTTAAGGTTGTTATTTTTTTCATTATCCTGCTTGTTCTTTTAAATTTCATTATAATGCCCTATATTCTTCCATGGAGAACTCACAAGCAGATTTGGTGTGACTTCTCTTCTGCATTGGGCCTTAGTCTCATGTTCAGAAATCAGAAAGTATCATTAAAAAGTCCAAACTGGGTAAATCTCCCAGCTCAGGCTAGTGAAGTAATAAAAAATAATAATTTAGAATGGTGAACTCTAGTGTTAGCTTCACTTTTCACAGCAATAAATGCTTGCCTGATAACAGACAATTGGGTTTTGACTATTGTAATAACTATATATAAGAAGAACAAAGAAGATGTCCCAGCTAACTTCCACTCAATTAATGGAATTAGATTAGCAAAATATATGCTAAACATCTACAGTTGTGTTTCTCAACCTTGCCCTCTTTAAAATGTGTGGATTTCAATGCCCAGAATTTCTCAGCCAGCATGCTGCACACATCTTAAAGTGGGCAAGGTTGAGAAATACTGATCTGAGGATAAATTATTTGACTGGCTTGAACCTGAAAACATTCTTATCAATGAACAGGATGGGTTTAGAACAGGCTGATCAATGTTAGACTGTGCTAAGGTGCTGCAACATCTAGTAGAAAAATATACCCACAAATCTGGACAGCATTTATGCAGCATTTATTGATTTTATGTCAGCTTTCAATACAGTATTTAGATCTAAACTGTGATGTAAATTGAAATACATCACAATAGACAAATGTCTGCTTCTGTTGCTTATTAAAATTCATGAGAACACAAGACTGAAGGTCAGGTGCAGCTACCAAGGACATGTCACTAAGGAAATTCCAGTAAGGAGGGGAGTTAGGCAAGGATGTGTATTGCTTCTGTTTTATTTAATTAGTATATAGACTCATTATTTCTTCACTTAAGTAATTTTACTTTTCATCTCCCCATATTAGCCCATAGACATATCAATTTACTACTGTTTGCTGATGACTCAGTAATTCTATCATTAACTTTCATTGGCCTTAAAATAACCTTAAGATCACTCACACATTATTGTAGTGAGGAGGAATCAATAATAAGCTATTTCAAGACCAAGATTCTCATTTTTTCCTAATATTAAAAACAAAGAAGCTGGGATTTAGGCAGGCAGTCCATTGAGCAAGTTAAGTTCTTTAGATAATCAGAGATAGGTTTTCAAGCCTCAGGAAGCAGAAATACCCACCTGGGTTCTGTATCTCACAGTGCATAGAGATCTGCATCAGCTATTCATTGTTTAATTTTTAATTTTTTTCAGAGAAGCACAGTTTATCTCTTCACAATTAAGCTCTTTGCAGAGAAAGCCTGAACATAACTGCTATGTGGAGGGGGACTCACTTACCATATATATAAAACAGCCTGTTTAACTTGGAAAGAATTCAAACAAAATTTCTAAAAAGCATCTTCCAGATTACTTGCTGTGTCTCAACTGCAGTAACTCATAGGAAGCAATATCTTTACCTACTGACTAAAACAGCATCATAGTCTTAGTGGACTGACTCATAAAATATTGGCATACAACTTCAAATCGACTTGGGAAACAGCTGTCCAAAAGAAACAAACCCAGTATGGATCTTCCAGTGATGCCATCTCAACTTTAAGGCTAGATAAAGCTAGATCAATATTAAAGCAAAGGAACTTGAGATATAAAACAACCAAGCAGAAATTGCTGCTTTCACTCACAACACATTTGTAAACAATCCCAATTTAGCTCTTATATAGCAGCTTCTTATTTATATTATGTCACAGTTCCCAAATTCAGAAATTTTTTATCTTTAGTTAGATTAAATGCTCTCCCCATAGCTGGTTTGGAAAGGGAATACAGAAAAAAATATTGTAACATGTGACACTGTTCCTGGGACCAAGTGCTGTGGAAACCAAATTCTTTGTAGGCCCAGTTTTACAAGGACATTTGCCATCAGCTGATTCCCCCCCCTTTTTTTAATAAAACTAAATTTCCACAATTTTAATCTGCATTATTTGTTAGATAATCAGGACAAATATGTTCCTCCAAAAGTGATAAAATTGTGTTACATTATTTATAAGCTTCACCCACAATGGTTGCCAGTAATCATTGATGTTATGGGTTAAGTTTGCTTTTTTTGTTTACTAAATGTGGTTTTATTGGCCAATGATTAAAATAAAGTTTCTGTCTGTCATTGTAACAGTTTTTTAAAAATAAAAACATACTGTACAAGGAAGAGAAAATTTGCTGTTCATTACACTGAATACAAAAGGGAGGGCTTGTAAACACCTAAGTTTATTTTCATACCTCCCTTTGCAAAAACCAAACCAAACCCAACAACCTATAAGTACACACAGTGAATTCCAGTTCAGTTTTCAATATTTGTACCCTCATGAGATTTTTGATGATCATCAGATTTACTCAATTATTCCATGGCCTGAAAAATATTGATTATCCTAAAACCAGATACTCCGCTACTAACTTCTTAATAAGTCTGTGAAATCCAACCTAAATTTACTGATGTTTGATTTAAGAAGTGTCACAAAATATATTAGTACAGCAGGTTTTAAGAATATTCTTTCTTGTATTTTCAATCAGAGATCCATCATGGCTTCAAGAATATTTTATGAGACTACAGATAAATCATCAGAGTTCATTCAACTATTAAATAAAAGTAATAACATTTACTAAGCAATGAAACTCTGAGTTAGTTAAGAAAGTATTGCAGGAGTTTCCCTAAACATAGATTAAACTTTGAGCTATTATTGTACTGCTTGTTGCTTTCAAAATATGGTAAATTAAAGAAACAGTTGTGTTCTTCAAAATCAAGTACTGCTAGCATCACACATTATTTGAATTTGTTGCATCTAAATTTGCTACATCTAAATTTTGATTCAGGTTATGTTAATGTGCATACTTAATGGCGAAAAAAGTGGCTATTGAATATACCGAATGCATATAGTAAAACTGTATCCTCCAAGGTACAAACATTTCAGAAAGAATATTTAAGCAGCTTTCTTCTGACACTGGATTACAAAAAATAGATAAGAGAAATGCAGAATAAAGAGATTATCTTTGAATGAATTTAAGAACATATTCACCAAGTATCTGAAAAGCTTTATTTTTGAAAAGTTTGGTAAAAGTTACTATGCAACAATAGCCTAGAAGATATGAGATAACAAAATGAAACATTTCAGCCTATTTATTTATTTATTTAGATTTAGGCATTGCCCAAATCCAAAATATTTTTAAAAATCAATCAAATATTTATTTTAAAAAACATTCATACAACATAAATAATACAGCATTTGACAAATCAACACAACACATACAGACTCATTTAACAAGGGGGGGCATCCACCTTGAATTCACCCATAAATCCACCCTGGGTTATGTATTTCATAATGCACAAAGATCTGCTTCAGCTGTTCAAACTTGTGGAGATGCATAGCTTATCCCTGCTGTAATTAAGTCTACTTAAGGAGAAAATTCATGTGATGTGTGTAAAGCAGCTTTTTCCATGCTATAACTTGCTCAGAATTGACTTTTCCAGCTTGCCTTAGGCTGATGCCTTGGCAATTCTGGCTGGGACTTCTGAAATTGCGGTCCCAGAGGGTCAGGCTGCAAATGACTATCAAAATTATCTGCCAGACAATTTTCTGGGAAGAAAGATGTCAGGAACAGAATTTGGCAGCTTTTTCATGCAAAGCTTCTACTCCGCTGTCCTTTTGCAAGATTGATTCACTTGAAGTTTAATTTCACCTATTTATTGTTGGCTTCTCTCACAATATCATATCCCATAGATTCCTTTCCTCGGATGTCTTCAAAAGATGGCTACTGTTTCTCCATTCCAGTTAGAGAGCGACATTCATTGAAAAACATTTCAAATGCAAAATAAACATAGTTTTAAAAAAAATATTAGAATAGTAAACTTGCAAAAATGTGCCTTAACTTAATCTAGCTACACATTTTGAATCTGGTCTTTATGTAGGAGATGACCAGGCTGAGCCCAAGAAGGGGAGTAATTGCATTATCAGTCTCTAGTCCCTTTGCATCCCCAAGACATCTAAGTCCATCCCACCTTGAATTCTGTTGACTCTTTATCTACTGCCAATTTGCCTTGACATTACTAGTTCATATTCAGAGTCTTTCAAGCTTTGGCCTTGAGCATCTCTGCAGCAGAATATGCTGCTCCAGTGTGGGGTATATCTGCACATGCGAAAAAAGTTGGTATCACTATCTGTGAAGATTTAGTGACAGGTTGTCACCAATTTAGGAAATATCCAAGAAGGTAATGGCCCATCTAAGATTAAGAGAAAAGTAGCAGCAGATACAAAGAGAACTAAGCAAGGAAATGATGCTTGACATCCTTTGACTTGACAGATGCCCCAAGCCCGCCGACTCAGATCCAGAAACAGCTTTATAGCAAGAACAAATATCCTTGAGGATACATGTCATACCCCAGTATATAACCCCTCTATACTGTTGTTGCTCTCAAGCCCCATCTAGTGGCCGTAAAGACAATTACCAATTATATTGTTTGAAGCTGACCCAACCTCTTTACCCATCAGCTCCTACTCTCAAAAGGAGTGCACACTAGGAAGCCAGATTCCATTCCTTTAGCATTTGGAGAAGGCAGTGACTGTCATGCCCCTGTTGGTGACTGACTCCGAGGGAGAGGAAGAACAGCCAACAGGGAGTGGAAGTGTGGCTCTGGATGTTGTAGAGGAGGCTGGGGAAGGACACAGGCTGGCTGGGCAGTCAGAGGAGGACCCAGGCCCATCCCCTCTCCATTCTAGGGTACGCAGGGAGGAGAGGATAAGGGAGAAATGTGAATGGCATGGTCTACGGGTGAGGAAAGGGCCTTGATCCCCTTCATTGGCTGCAGCTGTGAGAACTATTTAAAAGGACAGACTGCGCATAAGCCAGTGCTGGAAACAAAGCATGAAAATATTTCTAGTCTGTCCATTCTTACCTGAGTTTGGTGTCATTCCCAGTGTGTATTCCGATATCTGTGGATGTCTTCAAGCCCTTATCTTGCCTGGTTCCCTTAATTGCTTCAGTGTGGTTTGTGTTGTTTTTTTCTATTTATAATTTATAGGTATTTTTAGTTTAAATGGCATTTCCTCCTTTTTGCAACTCTTTGTGGGGGAGTTTTTTGTCTCCAGTCAAGGATATTTGGAGCTTTGAAGCCAAGTTAAAGGAATTAAAGGGACATCACCTGTTTTTGTGCCTGTGTTGTTTTTGTATCCCACCCTGGGTCATCACAGAGACACAAAGAAGAATCCAACTTAATCTGTGGCACATGGTCATCCAAGGGCAAACCCACATCCCCCACAGAGAGCATCGCTGGTGAGATTGAAATTACTTGTATTTATTAATTGTATGGTCAGCAGTAACTCAAGGTTACTCTATCTTGAATTTAGTTCTCATTGTATGTATTCCTATTTTCCCCAATTTCACCATATCCTGTTCCTTCAATAAAGCATTCAGATGTATACACTGGTTTGTTTTATTGGAGGATAGGTGGGTTTAGCTGCATGTCGAACTGCACACAGATTAACGTGTAGCGGGGACATAAAAATACACAAGAACAAAATTGAATTAAAAGATGGAGAAAGGAGACCATTGACCAAGGAATAACATTAAAGGAGGATATGGCTGAAGAATCTGATCTCCCTTTATACTACTTGGAGGATCCTGAATAGGTTGAGAATTGGAGAACCTAAATGTAAAACCAATATGTTCAAGGAGAGGCTCCTAGTGGATAACAACATGCTATATGAATGTGGAGAGACACAGAACCCAGCCCTTCTGCCGGTATGTCAGCTACTACCAGAAACAAATAAGATGGCTTATTTTGGGCCAACAGCAAAGCCAAGAAGGTAGCTTCATTCTGGCAGTTTCAAGTTTGACTCAGACATGGAAGAAGTTCCGATTCTTGCAGAGAGTTAGCATAGAATATACTTGTAGTC